>NW_027478051.1:0-36027 GCF_051020955.1 Megalopta genalis
GTGTTTCGCATGATATTGAAGCTAAATCGTATGTTTCGCGTGTATTTGAAGCTGATTCGTGTATTTCGCATGAATCTGAAGCTAAACTGTTCATTTCGCATGAATTTGAAGCTTAATCTTTTGTTTAAAATCGCTATTTCGCATGAATTTGAAGCGAAATCGTGTGTTTCGCATGATATGGAAGCTAAATCGTGTGTTTCGCATGATATGGAAGCTAAATCGCATGTTTCGCGTTGATTTAAAGCTAATTCGTGTATTTCGCATGAGTCTGAAGCTAAATTGTTCATTTCGCAAAACTTTGAATCTAAATCGTTTGTTTAATATCGCTATTTCGTACGAATTTCAATCGATATCGTGCATATCGCATGATATTCAAGCTAAATCGTATGTTTCGCGTGGATTTGAAGCTGATTCGTGTATTTCGCATGAATCTCAAGCTAAATTGTTCAGTTTGCATGAATTTGAAGCTTAATCTTTTGTTTAAAATCGCTATTTCGCATGAATTTGAAGCGAAATCGTGTGTTTCGCATGATATGGAAGCTAAATCGCATGATTCGCGTTGATTTAAAGCTAATTCGTGTATTTCGCATGAATCTGAAGCTAAATTGTTCATTTCGCATAAATTTGAAGCTAAATCGTTTGTTTAATATCGCTATTTCGCACGAATTTCAATCGAAATCTTGTGGTTCGCATGATATTGAAGCTATATCGTATGTTTCGCGTTGAGTTAAAGCTAATTCGAGTATTTCGTATGAATCTGAAGCTGAGTTGTTCATTTCGCATGAATTTGAAGCTAAATCGTGTGTTTCGCATGATATTGGACCTAAATCGTATGTTTCGCGTTGATTTAAAGCTAATTCGTGTATTTCGCATGAATCTGAAGCTAAATTGTTCATTTCGCATGCATTTGAAGCTAAATCGTTTCTTTAAAATCGCTATTTCGCACGAATTTCAATCGAAATCGTTTGTTTCACATGATATTGAATCTATATCGTATGTTTCGCGTTGATTTAAAGCCAATTCGTGTATTTCGTATGAAACTGAAGTTAAATTGTTCATTTCGCATGATTTTGAAGCGAAATCGATTATTTAAAATCGTTATTACGCACGAATTTGAAGCGAAATCGTGTGTTTCGCATGATATTGGAGCTAAATCGTATGTTTCGCATTGATTTAAATCTAATTCGTGTATTTCGCATGAATCTGAAGCTAAACTGTTCATTTCGCATGAATTTGAAGCTTAATCTTTTGTTTAAAATCGCTATTTCGCATGAATTTGAAGCGAAATCGTGTGTTTCGCATGATATGGAAGCTAAATCGCATGTTTCGCGTTGATTTAAAGCTATTTCGTGTATTTCGCATGAATCTGAAGCTAAATTGTTCATTTCGCATAACTTTGAATCTAAATCGTTTGTTTAATATCGCTATTTCGTACGAATTTCAATCGATATCGTGCATATCGCATGATATTCAAGCTAAATAGTATGTTTCGCGTGGATTTGAAGCTGATTCGTGTAATTCGCATGAATCTCAAGCTAAATTGTTCAGTTTGCATGACTTTGAAGCTTAATCTTTTGTTTAAAATCGCTATTTCGCATGAATTTGAAGCGAAATCGTGTGTTTCGCATGATATGGAAGCTAAATCGCATGATTCGCGTTGATTTAAAGCTAATTCGTGTATTTCGCATGAATCTGAAGCTAAATTGTTCATTTCGCATAAATTTGAAGCTAAATCGTTTGTTTAATATCGCTATTTCGCACGAATTTCAATCGAAATCTTGTGGTTCGCATGATATTGAAGCTATATCGTATGTTTCGCGTTGAGTTAAAGCTAATTCGAGTATTTCGTATGAATCTGAAGCTGAGTTGTTCATTTCGCATGAATTTGAAGCTAAATCGTGTGTTTCGCATGATATTGGACCTAAATCGTATGTTTCGCGTTGATTTAAAGCTAATTCGTGTATTTCGCATGAATCTGAAGCTAAATTGTTCATTTCGCATGCATTTGAAGCTAAATCCTTTCTTTAAAATCGCTATTTCGCACGAATTTCAATCGAAATCGTTTGTTTCACATGATATTGAATTTATATCGTATGTTTCGCGTTGATTTAAAGCCAATTCGTGTATTTCGTATGAAACTGAAGTTAAATTGTTCATTTCGCATGATTTTGAAGGGATATCGATTATTTAAAATCGTTATTACGCACGAATTTGAAGCGAAATCGTGTGTTTCGCATGATATTGGAGCTAAATCGTATGTTTCGCATTGATTTAAATCTAATTCGTGTATTTCGCATGAATCTGAAGCTAAACTGTTCATTTCGCATGAATATGAAGCAAAATCAATTATTTAAAATCGTTATCTCGCACGAATTTGAAGCGAAATCGTGTGTTTCGCATCATATTGGAGCTAAATCGTATGTTTCGCGTTGATTTAAAGCTAATTCGTGTATTTCGTATGAATATGAAGCTAAGTTGATCATTTCGCATGAATTTGAAGCGAAATCAATTATTTAAATTCGTTATTTCGCACGAATTTGAAGCGAAATCGTGTGTTTCGCGTGATATTGAAGCTAAATCGTATGTTTCGCTTGAATTTGCAGCTGATTCGTGTATATCGTATGAATCTGAAGTTAAATTGTTCATTTCGCATGAATTTGAAGCGAAATCTATTATTTAAAATCGTTATTTCGCACGAATTTGAAGCGAAATCGTGTGTTTCGCATGATATTGAAGCTAAATCGTATGTTTCGCGTGAATTTGAAGCTGATTCGTGTATTTCGCATGAATCTGAAGCTAAACTGTTCATTTCGCATGAATTTGAATCTAAATCTTTTGTTTAAAATCGCTATATCGAACGAATTTGAAGCGAAATCGTGTGTTTCGCATGATATTGGAGCTAAATCGTATGTTTCGCGTTGATTTAAAGCTAATTCGTGTATTTCGCATGAATCTGAAGCTAAATTGTTCATTTCGTATGCATTTGAAGCTAAATCGTTTGTTTTAAAATCGCTATTTCGCACGAATTTGAAGCGAAATCGTGCGTTTCGCATGATATTGAAGCTAAATCGTATATTTCGCGTTGATTTAAAGCTGATTCGTGTATTTCGCATGAATCTGGAGCTAAATTGTTCATTTCGCATGAATTTGAAGCGAAATCGATTACTTAAAATCGATATTTCGCACGAATTTGAAGCGAAATCGTGTGTTTCGCATGATATTGAAGCTAAATCGTATGTTTCGCGTGTATTTGAAGCTGATTCGTGTATTACGCATGAATCTGAAGCTAAACTGTTCATTTCGCATGAATTTGAAGCTTAATCTTTTGTTTAAAATCGCTATTTCGCATGAATTTGAAGCGAAATCGTGTGTTTCGCATGATATGGAAGCTAAATCGCATGTTTCGCGTTGATTTAAAGCTAATTCGTGTATTTCGCATGAATCTGAAGCTAAATTGTTCATTTCGCATAACTTTGAATCTAAATCGTTTGTTTAATATCGCTATTTCGTACGAATTTCAATCGATATCGTGCATATCGCATGATATTCAAGCTAAATAGTATGTTTCGCGTGGATTTGAAGCTGATTCGTGTATTTCGCATGAATCTCAAGCTAAATTGTTCAGTTTGCATGACTTTGAAGCTTAATCTTTTGTTTAAAATCGCTATTTCGCATGAATTTGAAGCGAAATCGTGTGTTTCGCATGATATGGAAGCTAAATCGCATGATTCGCGTTGATTTAAAGCTAATTCGTGTATTTCGCATGAATCTGAAGCTAAATTGTTCATTTCGCATAAATTTGAAGCTAAATCGTTTCTTTAAAATCGCTATTTCGCACGAATTTCAATCGAAATCGTTTGTTTCACATGATATTGAATCTATATCGTATGTTTCGCGTTGATTTAAAGCCAATTCGTGTATTTCGTATGAAACTGAAGTTAATTGTTCATTTCGCATGATTTTGAAGCGAAATCGATTATTTAAAATCGTTATTACGCACGAATTTGAAGCGAAATCGTGTGTTTCGCATGATATTGGAGCTAAATCGTATGTTTCGCATTGATTTAAATCTAATTCGTGTATTTCGCATGAATCTGAAGCTAAACTGTTCATTTCGCATGAATATGAAGCAAAATCAATTATTTAAAATCGTTATCTCGCACGAATTTGAAGCGAAATCGTGTGTTTCGCGTGATATTGAAGCTAAATCGTATGTTTCGCTTGAATTTGCAGCTGATTCGTGTATATCGTATGAATCTGAAGTTAAATTGTTCATTTCGCATGAATTTGAAGCGAAATCTATTATTTAAAATCGTTATTTCGCACGAATTTGAAGCGAAATCGTGTGTTTCGCATGATATTGAAGCTAAATCGTATGTTTCGCGTGAATTTGAAGCTGATTCGTGTATTTCGCATGAATCTGAAGCTAAACTGTTCATTTCGCATGAATTTGAATCTAAATCTTTTGTTTAAAATCGCTATATCGAACGAATTTGAAGCGAAATCGTGTGTTTCGCATGATATTGGAGCTAAATCGTATGTTTCGCGTTGATTTAAAGCTAATTCGTGTATTTCGCATGAATCTGAAGCTAAATTGTTCATTTCGTATGCATTTGAAGCTAAATCGTTTGTTTAAAATCGCTATTTCGCACGAATTTGAAGCGAAATCGTGCGTTTCGCATGAAATTGAAGCTAAATCGTATATTTCGCGTTGATTTAAAGCTAATTCGTGTATTTCGCATGAATCTGGAGCTAAATTGTTCATTTCGCATGAATTTGAAGCGAAATCGTTTACTTAAAATCGATATTTCGCACGAATTTGAAGCGAAATCGTGTGTTTCGCATGATATTGAAGCTAAATCGTATGTTTTGCGTGATTTTGAAGCTCATTCGTGTATATCGTATGAATCTGAAGTTAAATTGTTCATTTCGCATGAATTTGAAGCGAAATCGATTATTTAAAATCGTTATTTCGCAACGAATTTGAAGCGAAATCGTGTGTTTCGCATGATATTGAAGCTAAATCGTATGTTTCACGTGAATTTGGATCTGATTCGTGTATTTCGCATGAATCGGAAGCTAAATTGTTCATTTCGCATGAATTTGAAGCTAAATCGTTTGTTTAAAATCGCTATTTCGCACGAATTTGAAGCGAAATCGTGCGTTTCGCATGATATTGAAGCTAAATCGTATATTTCGCGTTGATTTAAAGCTAATTCGTGTATTTCGCATGAATCTGGAGCTAAATTGTTCATTTCGCATGAATTTGAAGCGAAATCGATTACTTAAAATCGATATTTCGCACGAATTTGAAGCGAAATCGTGTGTTTCGCATGATATTGAAGCTAAATCGTATGTTTTGCGTGATTTTGAAGCTCATTCGTGTATATCGTATGAATCTGAAGTTAAATTGTTCATTTCGCATGAATTTGAAGCGAAATCGATTATTTAAAATCGTTATTTCGCACGAATTTGAAGCGAAATCGTGTGTTTCGCATGATATTGAAGCTAAATCGTATGTTTCACGTGAATTTGGATCTGATTCGAGTATTTCGCATGAATCGGAAGCTAAATTGTTCATTTCGCATGAATTTGAAGCTAAATCGTTTGTTTAAAATCGTTATTTTGCACGAATTTGAAGCGAAATCGTGTGTTTCGCATGATATTGAAGCTACATCGTATGTTCCGCGTGGATTTAAAGCTAATTCGTGTATTTCGTATGAATCTGAAGCTAAGTTGATCATTTCGCATGAATTTGAAGCAAAATCAATTATTTAAAATCGTTATTTCGCACGAATTTGAAGCAAAATCGTGTGTTTCGCATGATATTGGAGCTAAATCGTATGTTTCGCGTTGATTTAAAGCTAATTTGTGTATTTCGCATGAATCTGAATCTAAACTGTTCTTTTCGCATGAATTTGAAGCAAAATCAATTATTTAAAATCGTTATTTCGCACGAATTTGAAGCGAAATCGTGTGTTTCACATGATATTGAAGCTAAATCGTATGTTTCGCGTGAATTTGAAGCTGATTCGTGTATTTCGCATGAATCTGAAGCTAAACTGTTCATTTCGCATGAATTTGAAGCAAAATCGTTTGTTTAAAATCGCTATTTCGCACGAATTTGAAGCGAAATCGTGCGTTTCGCATGATATTGAAGCTAAATCGTATATTTCGTGTTGATTTAAAGCTAATTCGTGTATTTCGCATTAACCTGAAGCTAAATTGTTCATTCCGCATGAATTTGAAGCGAAATCGATTACTTAAAATCGATATTTCGTACGAATTTGAAGCGAAATCGTGTGTTTCGCATGATATTGAAGCTAAATCGTATATTTCGCGTTGATTTAAAGCTCATTTGTGTATTTCGCATGAATCTGGAGCTAAACTGTTCATTTCGCATGAATTTGAAGCAAAATCAATTATTTAAAATCGTTATTTCGCACGAATTTGAAGCGAAATCGTGTGTTTCGCATGATATTGAAGCTAAATCGTATGTTTCGCGTGAATTTGAAGCTGATTCGTGTATTTGGCATGAATCTGAAGCTAAACTATTCATTTCGCATGAATTTGAAGTTAAATGTTTTGTTTAAAAACGCTATTTCGCACGAATTTGAAACGAAATCGTGTGTTTCGCATGATATTGAAGCTAAATCATATGTTTCGCGTCGATTTAAAGCTATTTCGTGTATTTCGCATGAATCTGAAGCTACACTGTTCATTTCGCATAAATTTGAAGCTAAATCGTTTGTTTAATATCGCTATTTCGCACGAATTTCAATCGAAAATCGTGCATATCGCATGATATTCAAGCTAAATCGTATGTTTCGCGTGAATTTGAAGCTGATTCGTGTATTTCGCATGAATCGGAAGCTAAATTGTTCATTTCGCATGAATTTGATGCTAAATCGTTTGTTTAAAATCGTTATTTTGCACGAATTTGAAGCGAAATCGTGTGTTTCGCATGATATTGAAGCTACATCGTATGTTCCGCGTGGATTTAAAGCTAATTCGTGTATTTCGTATGAATCTGAAGCTAAATTGATCATTTCGCATGAATTTGAAGCAAAATCAATTATTTAATATCGTTATTTCTCACAAATTTGAAGCGAAATCGTGTGTTTCGCATGATATTGGAGCTAAATCGTATGTTTCGCGTTGATTTAAATCTAATTCGTGTATTACGCATGAATCTGAAGCTAAGTTGATCATTTCGCATGAATTTGAAGCAAAATCAATTATTTAAAATCGGTATTTCGCATGAATTTGAAGCGAAATCGTGTGTTTCGCATGAAATTGGAGCTAAATCGTATGTTTCGCGTTGATTTAAAGCTAATGCGTGTATTTCGTATGAATCTGAAGCTAAGTTGATCATTTCGCATGAATTTGAAGCAAAATCAATTATTTAAATTCGTTATTTCGCACGAATTTGAAGCGAAATCGTGTGTTTCGCGTGATATTGAAGCTAAATCGTATGTTTCGCTTGAATTTGCAGCTGAATCGTGTATATCGTATGAATCTGAAGTTGAATTGTTCATTTCGCATGAATTTGAAGCGAAATCGATTATTTAAAATCGTTATTTCGGACGAATTTGAAGCGAAATCGTGTGTTTCGCATGATATTGGAGCTAAATCGTATGTTTCGCGTTGATTTAAATCTAATTCGTGTATTTCGCATGAATCTGAAGCTAAACTGTTCATTTCGCATGAATTTGAAGCGAAATCGATTATTTAAAATCGATATTTCGCACGAATTTGAAACGAAATCGTGTGTTTCGCATGATATTGAAGCTAAATCGTATGTTTCGCGTTGATTTAAAGCTATTTCGTGTATTTCGCATGAATCTGAAGCTAAACTGTTCATTTCGCATGAATTTGAATCAAAATCAATTATTTAAAATCGTTATTTTGCACGAATTTGAAGCGAAATCGTGTGTTTCGCATGATATTGAAGCTACATCGTATGTTCCGCGTGGATTTAAAGCTAATTCGTGTATTTCGTATGAATCTGAAGCTAAGTTGATCATTTCGCATGAATTTGAAGCAAAATCAATTATTTAAAATCGTTATTTCGCACGAATTTGAAGCAAAATCGTGTGTTTCGCATGATATTGGAGCTAAATCGTATGTTTCGCGTTGATTTAAAGCTAATTTGTGTATTTCGCATGAATCTGAATCTAAACTGTTCTTTTCGCATGAATTTGAAGCAAAATCAATTATTTAAAATCGTTATTTCGCACGAATTTGAAGCGAAATCGTGTGTTTCACATGATATTGAAGCTAAATCGTATGTTTCGCGTGAATTTGAAGCTGATTCGTGTATTTCGCATGAATCTGAAGCTAAACTGTTCATTTCGCATGAATTTGAAGCAAAATCGTTTGTTTAAAATCGCTATTTCGCACGAATTTGAAGCGAAATCGTGCGTTTCGCATGATATTGAAGCTAAATCGTATATTTCGTGTTGATTTAAAGCTAATTCGTGTATTTCGCATTAACCTGAAGCTAAATTGTTCATTCCGCATGAATTTGAAGCGAAATCGATTACTTAAAATCGATATTTCGTACGAATTTGAAGCGAAATCGTGTGTTTCGCATGATATTGAAGCTAAATCGTATATTTCGCGTTGATTTAAAGCTCATTTGTGTATTTCGCATGAATCTGGAGCTAAACTGTTCATTTCGCATGAATTTGAAGCAAAATCAATTATTTAAAATCGTTATTTCGCACGAATTTGAAGCGAAATCGTGTGTTTCGCATGATATTGAAGCTAAATCGTATGTTTCGCGTGAATTTGAAGCTGATTCGTGTATTTGGCATGAATCTGAAGCTAAACTATTCATTTCGCATGAATTTGAAGTTAAATGTTTTGTTTAAAAACGCTATTTCGCACGAATTTGAAACGAAATCGTGTGTTTCGCATGATATTGAAGCTAAATCATATGTTTCGCGTCGATTTAAAGCTATTTCGTGTATTTCGCATGAATCTGAAGCTACACTGTTCATTTCGCATAAATTTGAAGCTAAATCGTTTGTTTAATATCGCTATTTCGCACGAATTTCAATCGAAATCGTGCATATCGCATGATATTCAAGCTAAATCGTATGTTTCGCGTGAATTTGAAGCTGATTCGTGTATTTCGCATGAATCGGAAGCTAAATTGTTCATTTCGCATGAATTTGATGCTAAATCGTTTGTTTAAAATCGTTAATTTTGCACGAATTTGAAGCGAAATCGTGTGTTTCGCATGATATTGAAGCTACATCGTATGTTCCGCGTGGATTTAAAGCTAATTCGTGTATTTCGTATGAATCTGAAGCTAAATTGATCATTTCGCATGAATTTGAAGCAAAATCAATTATTTAATATCGTTATTTCTCACAAATTTGAAGCGAAATCGTGTGTTTCGCATGATATTGGAGCTAAATCGTATGTTTCGCGTTGATTTAAATCTAATTCGTGTATTACGCATGAATCTGAAGCTAAGTTGATC
Source organism: Megalopta genalis (assembly GCF_051020955.1). NCBI lineage: Eukaryota > Metazoa > Arthropoda > Insecta > Hymenoptera > Halictidae > Megalopta > Megalopta genalis. The sequence goes on from NW_027478051.1 coordinate 9,494, forward strand.
ATTTCGCATGAATTTGAAGCAAAATCAATTATTTAAAATCGGTATTTCGCACGAATTTGAAGCGAAATCGTGTGTTTCGCATGAAATTGGAGCTAAATCGTATGTTTCGCGTTGATTTAAAGCTAATGCGTGTATTTCGTATGAATCTGAAGCTAAGTTGATCATTTCGCATGAATTTGAAGCAAAATCAATTATTTAAATTCGTTATTTCGCACGAATTTGAAGCGAAATCGTGTGTTTCGCGTGATATTGAAGCTAAATCGTATGTTTCGCTTGAATTTGCAGCTGAATCGTGTATATCGTATGAATCTGAAGTTGAATTGTTCATTTCGCATGAATTTGAAGCGAAATCGATTATTTAAAATCGTTATTTCGGACGAATTTGAAGCGAAATCGTGTGTTTCGCATGATATTGGAGCTAAATCGTATGTTTCGCGTTGATTTAAATCTAATTCGTGTATTTCGCATGAATCTGAAGCTAAACTGTTCATTTTCGCATGAATTTGAAGCGAAATCGATTATTTAAAATCGATATTTCGCACGAATTTGAAACGAAATCGTGTGTTTCGCATGATATTGAAGCTAAATCGTATGTTTCGCGTTGATTTAAAGCTATTTCGTGTATTTCGCATGAATCTGAAGCTAAACTGTTCATTTCGCATGAATTTGAATCAAAATCAATTATTTAAAATCGTTATTTCGCACGAATTTGAAGCGAAATCGTGTGTTTCGCATGATATTGAAGCTAAATCGTATGTTTCGCGTGATTTTGAAGCTGATTCGTGTATATCGTATGAATCTGAAGTTAAATTGGTCATTTCGCATGAATTTGCAGCGAAATCGATTATTTAAAATCGTTATTTCGCACGAATTTCAATCGAAGTCGTGCATATCGCATGATATTCAAGCTAAATCGTATGTTTCGCATGAATTTGAAGCAAAATCAATTATTAAAATCGTTATTTCGCACGAATTTGAAGCGAAATCGTGTGTTTCGCATGATATTGAAGCTAAATCGTATGTTTCGCGTGATTTTGAAGCTGATTCGTGTATATCGTATGAATCTGAAGTTAAATTGTTCATTTCGCATGAATTTGAAGCGAAATCGATTATTTAAAATCGTTATTTCGCACGAATTTGAAGCGAAATCGTGTGTTTCGCATGATATTGAAGCTAAATCGTATGTTTCGCGTTGATTTAAAGCTATTTCGTGTATTTCGCATGAATCTGAAGCTAAACTGTTCATTCCGCATGAATTTGAAGCAAAATCAATTATTTAAAATCGTTATTTCGCACGAATTTGAAGCGAAATCGTGTGTTTCGCATGATATTGAAGCTAAATCATATGTTTCGCGTTGATTTAAAGCTATTTCGTGTATTTCGCATGAATCTGAAGCTAAACTGTTCATTTCGCATAAATTTGAAGCTAAATCGTTTGTTTAATATCGCTATTTCGCACGAATGTCAATCGAAATCGTGCATATCGCATGATATTCAAGATAAATCGTATGTTTCGCGTGATTTTGAAGCTGATTCGTGTATTTCGCATGAATCGGAAGCTAAATTGTTCATTTCGCATGAATTTGAAGCTAAATCGTTTGTTTTAAAATCGTTATTTTGCACGAATTTGAAGCGAAATCGTGTGTTTCGCATGATATTGAAGCTACATCGTATGTTCTGCGTGGATTTAAAGCTAATTCGTGTATTTCGTATGAATCTGAAGCTAAATTGATCATTTCGCATGAATTTGAAGCAAAATCAATTATTTAAAATCGTTATTTCTCACAAATTTGAAGCGAAATCGTGTGTTTCGCATGATATTGGAGCTAAATCGTATGTTTCGCGTTGATTTAAATCTAATTCGTGTATTTCGCATGAATCTGAAGCTAAACTGTTCATTTCGCATGAATTTGAAGGGAAATCGATTATTTATAATCGTTATTTCGCACGAATTTGAAGCGAAATCGTGTGTTTCGCATGATATTGGAGCTAAATCGTATGTTTCGCGTTGATTTAAAGCTGATTCGTGTATTTCGCATGAATCTGAAGCTAAACTGTTCATTTCGCATAAATTTGAAGCTAAATCGTTTGTTTAATATCGCTATTTCGCACGAATTTCAATCGAAATCGTGCATATCGCATGATATTCAAGCTAAATCGTATGTTTCGCGTGAATTTGAAGCTGATTCGTGTATTTCGCATGAATCGGAAGCTAAATTGTTCATTTCGCATGAATTTGAAGCTAAATCGTTTGTTTAAAATCGTTATTTTGCACGAATTTGAAGCGAAATCGTGTGTTTCGCATGATATTGAAGCTACATCGTATGTTCCGCGTGGATTTAAAGCTAATTCGTGTATTTCGTATGAATCTGAAGCTAAATTGATCACTTCGCATGAATTTCAAGCAAAATCAATTATTTAAAATCGTTTATTTCTCACAAATTTGAAGCGAAATCGTGTGTTTCGCATTATATTGGAGCTAAATCGTATGTTTCGCGCTGATTTAAATCTAATTCGTGTATTTCGCATGAATCTGAAGCTAAACTGTTCATTTCGCATGAATTTGAAGCAAAATCAATTATTTAAATTCGTTATTTCGCACGAATTTGAAGCGAAATCGTGTGTTTCGCGTGATATTGAAGCTAAATCGTATGTTTCGCTTGAATTTGCAGCTGATTCGTGTATATCGTATGAATCTGAAGTTAAATTGTTCATTTCGCATGAATTTGAAGCGAAATCGATTATTTAAAATCGTTATTTCGCACGAATTTGTAGCGAAATCGTGTGTTTCGCGTGATATTGAAGCTAAATCGTATGTTTCGCGTGAATTTGAAGCTTTTTCGTGTATTTCGCATGAATTTGAAGCTAAACTGTTATTCCGCATTAATTTGAAGCTTAATCTTTTGTTTAAAATCGCTATTTCGTATGAATTTGAAGCGAAATCGTGTGTTTCGCATGATATGGAAGCTAAATCGCATGTTTCGCGTTGATTTAAATCTAATTCGTGCATTTCGCATGAATCTGAAGCTAAATTGATCATTTCGTATGCATTTGAAGCTAAATCGTTTGTTTAAAATCGCTATTTCGCACGAATTTGAAGCGAAATCGTGCGTTTCGCATGATATTGAAGCTAAATCGTGTATCTCGCGTTGATTTAAAGCTAATTTGTGTATTTCGCATGAATTTGAAGCTAAACTGTTCATTTCGCATGAATTTGAAGCAAAATCAATTATTTAAAATCGTTATTTCGCACGAATGTGAAGCGAAATCGTGTGTTTCGCATGATATTGAAGCTAAATCGTATGTTTCGCTTGAATTTGAAGCTGATTCGTGTATTTCGCATGAATCTGAAGCTAAACTGTTCATTTCGCATGAATTTGAAGCTAAATCTTTTGTTTAAAAACGCTATTTCGCACGAATTTGAAACGAAATCGTGTGTTTCGCATGATATTGAAGCTAAATCGTATGTTTCGCGTGAATTTGAAGCTGATTCGTGTATTTCGCATGAATCGGAAGCTAAATTGTTCATTTCGCATGAATTTGAAGCTAAATCGTTTGTTTAAAATCGTTATTTTGCTCGAATATGAAGCGAAATCGTGTGTTTCGCAAGATATTGAAGCTACATCGTATGTTCCGCGTGGATTTAAAGCTAATTCGTGTATTTCGTATGAATCTGAAGCTAAATTGATCATTTCGCATGAATTTGAAGCAAAATCAATTATCTAAAATCGTTATTTCTCACGAATTTGAAGCGAAATCGTGTGTTTCGCTTGATATTGGAGCTAAATCGTATGTTTCGCATTGATTTAAATCTAATTCGTGTATTTCGCATGAATCTGAAGCTAAACTGTTCATTTCGCATGAATTTGAAGCAAAATCAATTATTTAAAATCGTTATTTCGCACGAATTTGAAGCGAAATCGTGTGTTTCGTATGAAATTGGAGCTAAATCGTATGTTTCGCGTTGATTTGAAGCTAATTCGTGTATTTCGTATGAATCTGAAGCTAAGTTGATCATTTCGCATGAATTTGAAGCAAAATCAATTATTTAAATTCGTTATTTCGCACGAATTTGAAGCGAAATCGTGTGTTTCGCGTGATATTGAAGCTAAATCGTATGTTTCGCTTGAATTTGCAGCTGATTCGTGTATATCGTATGAATCTGAAGTTAAATTGTTCATTTCGCATGAATTTGAAGCGAAATCGATTATTTAAAATCGATATTTTCACGAATTTGTTAGCGAAATCGTGTGTTTCGCATGATATTGAAGCTAAATCGTCTGTTTCGCGTGAATTTGAAGCTGATTCGTGTATTTCGCATGAATCTGAAGCTAAACTGTTCATTTCGCATGAATTTGAAGCTTAATCTTTTGTTTAAAGTCGCTATTTCGTATGAATTTGAAACGAAATCGTGTGTTTCGCATGATATGGAAGCTAAATCGCATGTTTCGCGTTGATTTAAATCTAATTCGTGCATTTCGCATGAATCTGAAGCTAAATTGTTCATTTCGTATGCATTTGAATCTAAATCGTTTGTTTAAAATCGCTATTTCGCACGAATTTGAAGCGAAATCGTGCGTTTCGCATGATATTGAAGCTAAATCGTATATTTCGCGTTGATTTAAAGCTAATTCGTGTATTTCGCATGAATCTGAAGCTAAATGGTTTATTTCGCATGAATTTGAATCGAAATCGATTATTTAAAATCGTTATTTCGCACGAATTTGAAGCGAAATCGTGTGTTTCGCATGATATTGGAGCTAAATCGTATGTTTCGCGTGATTTTGAAGCTGATTCGTGTATATCGTATGAATCTGAAGTTAAATTGTTCATTTCGTATAAATTTGAAGCGAAACCGATTATTTAAAATCGTCATTTCGCACGAATTTGAAGCGAAATCGTGTGTTTCGCATGATATTGAAGCTAAATCATATGTTTCGCGTTGATTTAAAGCTATTTCGTGTATTTAGCATGAATCTGAAGCTAAACTGTTCATTTCGCATAAATTTGAAGCTAAATCGTTTGTTTAATATCGCTATTTCGCACGAATTTCAATCGAAATCGTGCATATCGCATGATATTCAAGCTAAATCGTATGTTTCGCGTGAATTTGAAGCTGATTCGTGTATTTCGCATGAATCGGAAGCTAAATTGTTCATTTCGCATGAATTTGGAGCTAAATCGTTTGTTTAAAATCGTTATTTTGCACGAATTTGAAGCGAAATCGTGTGTTTCGCATGATATTGTAGCTAAATCGTATATTTCGCGTCGATTTAAAGCTATTTCGTGTATTTCGCATGAATCTGAAGCTAAACTGTTCATTTCGCATGAATTTGAATCAAAATCAATTATTTAAAATCGTTATTTCGCACGAATTTGAAGCGAAGTCGTGTGTTTCGCATGATATTGGAGCTAAATCGTATGTTTCGCGTGATTTTGAAGCTGATTCGTGTATATCGTATGAATCTGAAGTTAAATTGTTCATTTCGCATAAATTTGAAGCGAAATCGATTATTTAAAATCGTTATTTCGCACGAATTTGAAGCGAAAACGTGTGTTTCGAATGATATTGAAGCTAAATCGTATGTTTCGCGTGAATTTGAAGCTGATTCGTGTATTTCGCATGAATCTGAAGCTAAACTGTTCATTTCGCATGAATTTGAAGCTAAATCTTTTGTTTAAAAACGCTATTTCGCACGAATTTGAAACGAAATCGTGTGTTTCGCATGATATTGAAGCTAAATCGTATATTTCGCGTCGATTTAAAGCTAATTCGGGTATTTCGCACGAATCTGAAGCTAAATTGTTCATTTCGCATGAATTTGAAGCGAAATCGATTACTTAAAATCGATATTTCGCACGAATTTGAAGCGAAATCGTGTGTTTCGCATCATATTGAAGCTAAATCGTATATTTCGCGTTGATTTAAAGCTAATTTGTGTATTTCGCATGAATCTGAAGCTAAACTGTTCATTTCGCATGAATTTGAAGCAAAATCAATTATTTAAAATCGTCATTTCGCACGAATTTGAAGCGAAATCGTGTGTTTCGCATGATATTGAAGCTAAATCATATGTTTCGCGTTGATTTAAAGCTATTTCGTGTATTTCGCATGAATCTGAAGCTAAACTGTTCATTTCGCATAAATTTGAAGCTAAATCGTTTGTTTAATATCGCTATTTCGCACGAATTTCAATCGAAATCGTGCATATCGCATGATATTCAAGCTAAATCGTATGTTTCGCGTGAATTTGAAGCTGATTCGAGTATTTCGCATGAATCGGAAGCTAAATTGTTCATTTCGCATGAATTTGAAGCTAAATCGTTTGTTTAAAATCGTTATTTTGCACGAATTTGAAGCGAAATCGTGTGTTTCGCATGATATTGAAGCTACATCGTATGTTCCGCGTGGATTTAAAGCTAATTCGTGTATTTCGTATGAATCTGAAGCCAGATTGATCATTTCGCATGAATTTGAAGTAAAATCAATTATTTAAAATCGTCATTTCTCACAAATTTGAAGCGAAATCGTGTGTTTCGCATGATATTGGAGCTAAATCGTATGTTTCGCGTTGATTTAAATCTAATTCGTGTATTTCGCATGAATCTGAAGGTAAACTGTTCATTTCGCATAAATTTGAAGCTAAATCGTTTGTTTAATATCGCTATTTCGCACGAATTTCAATCGAAATCGTGCATATCGCATGATATTCAAGCTAAATCGTATGTTCGCGTGAATTTGAAGCTGATTCGTGTATTTCGCATGAATCGGAAGCTAAATTGTTCATTTCGCATGAATTTGAAGCTAAATCGTTTGTTTAAAATCGTTATTTTGCTCGAATATGAAGCGAAATCGTGTGTTTCGCAAGATATTGAAGCTACATCGTATGTTCCGCGTGGATTTAAAGCTAATTCGTGTATTTCGTATGAATCTGAAGCTAAATTGATCATTTCGCATGAATTTGAAGCAAAATCAATTATCTAAAATCGTTATTTCTCACGAATTTGAAGCGAAATCGTGTGTTTCGCTTGATATTGGAGCTAAATCGTATGTTTAGCATTGATTTAAATCTAATTCGTGTATTTCGCATGAATCTGAAGCTAAACTGTTCATTTCGCATGAATTTGAAGCAAAATCAATTATTTAAAATCGTTATTCGCACGAATTTGAAGCGAAATCGTGTGTTTCGTATGAAATTGGAGCTAAATCGTATGTTTCGCGTTGATTTGAAGCTAATTCGTGTATTTCGTATGAATCTGAAGCTAAGTTGATCATTTCGCATGAATTTGAAGCAAAATCAATTATTTAAATTCGTTATTTCGCACGAATTTGAAGCGAAATCGTGTGTTTCGCGTGATATTGAAGCTAAATCGTATGTTTCGCTTGAATTTGCAGCTGATTCGTGTATATCGTATGAATCTGAAGTTAAATTGTTCATTTCGCATGAATTTGAAGCGAAATCGATTATTTAAAATCGATATTTTCACGAATTTGTTAGCGAAATCGTGTGTTTCGCATGATATTGAAGCTAAATCGTATGTTTCGCGTGAATTTGAAGCTGATTCGTGTATTTCGCATGAATCTGAAGCTAAACTGTTCATTTCGCATGAATTTGAAGCTTAATCTTTTGTTTAAAGTCGCTATTTCGTATGAATTTGAAACGAAATCGTGTGTTTCGCATGATATGGAAGCTAAATCGCATGTTTCGCGTTGATTTAAATCTAATTCGTGCATTTCGCATGAATCTGAAGCTAAATTGTTCATTTCGTATGCATTTGAATCTAAATCGTTTGTTTAAAATCGCTATTTCGCACGAATTTGAAGCGAATCGTGCGTTTCGCATGATATTGAAGCTAAATCGTATATTTCGCGTTGATTTAAAGCTAATTCGTGTATTTCGCATGAATCTGAAGCTAAATGGTTTATTTCGCATGAATTTGAATCGAAATCGATTATTTAAAATCGTTATTTCGCACGAATTTGAAGCGAAATCGTGTGTTTCGCATGATATTGGAGCTAAATCGTATGTTTCGCGTGATTTGAAGCTGATTCGTGTATATCGTATGAATCTGAAGTTAAATTGTCATTTCGCATAAATTGAAGCGAAACCGATTATTAAAATCGCTCATTTCGCACGAATTTGAAGCTAAATCGTTTGTTTAATATCGCTATTTCGCACGAATTTCAATCGAAATCGTGCATATCGCATGATATTCAAGCTAAATCGTATGTTTCGTGTGAATTTGAAGCTGATTCGTGTATTTCGCATGAATCGGAAGCTAAATTGTTCATTTCGCATGAATTTGAAGCTAAATCGTTTGTTTAAAATCGTTATTTTGCACGAATTTGAAGCGAAATCGTGTGTTTCGCATGATATTGAAGCTACATCGTATGTTCCGCGTGGATTTAAAGCTAATTCGTGTATTTCTTATGAATCTGAAGCTAAATTGATCATTTCGCATGAATTTGAAGTAAAATCAATTATTTAAAATCGTTATTTCTCACAAATTTGAAGCGAAATCGTGTGTTTCGCATGATATTGGAGCTAAATCGTATGTTTCGCGTTGATTTAAATCTAATTCGTGTATTTCGCATGAATCTGAAGCTAAACTGTTCATTTCGCATAAATTTGAAGCTAAATCGTTTGTTTAATATCGCTATTTCGCACGAATTTCAATCGAAATCGTGCATATCGCATGATATTCAAGCTAAATCGTATGTTTCGCGTGAATTTGAAGCTGATTCGTGTATTTCGCATGAATCGGAAGCTAAATTGTTCATTTCGCATGAATTTGAAGCTAAATCGTTTGTTTAAAATCGTTATTTTGCTCGAATATGAAGCGAAATCGTGTGTTTCGCAAGATATTGAAGCTACATCGTATGTTCCGCGTGGATTTAAAGCTAATTCGTGTATTTCGCATGAATCTGAAGCTAAATTGATCATTTCGCATGAATTTGAAGCAAAATCAATTATCTAAAATCGTTATTTCTCACGAATTTGAAGCGAAATCGTGTGTTTCGCTTGATATTGGAGCTAAATCGTATGTTTCGCATTGATTTAAATCTAATTCGTGTATTTCGCATGAATCTGAAGCTAAACTGTTCATTTCGCATGAATTTGAAGCAAAATCAATTATTTAAAAATCGTTATTTCGCACGAATTTGAAGCGAAATCGTGTGTTTCGTATGAAATTGGAGCTAAATCGTATGTTTCGCGTTGATTTGAAGCTAATTCGTGTATTTCGTATGAATCTGAAGCTAAGTTGATCATTTCGCATGAATTTGAAGCAAAATCAATTATTTAAATTCGTTATTTCGCACGAATTTGAAGCGAAATCGTGTGTTTCGCGTGATATTGAAGCTAAATCGTATGTTTCGCTTGAATTTGCAGCTGATTCGTGTATATCGTATGAATCTGAAGTTAAATTGTTCATTTCGCATGAATTTGAAGCGAAATCGATTATTTAAAATCGATATTTTCACGAATTTGTTAGCGAAATCGTGTGTTTCGCATGATATTGAAGCTAAATCGTATGTTTCGCGTGAATTTGAAGCTGATTCGTGTATTTCGCATGAATCTGAAGCTAAACTGTTCATTTCGCATGAATTTGAAGCTTAATCTTTTGTTTAAAGTCGCTATTTCGTATGAATTTGAAACGAAATCGTGTGTTTCGCATGATATGGAAGCTAAATCGCATGTTTCGCGTTGATTTAAATCTAATTCGTGCATTTCGCATGAATCTGAAGCTAAATTGTTCATTTCGTATGCATTTGAATCTAAATCGTTTGTTTAAAATCGCTATTTCGCACGAATTTTAAGCGAAATCGTGTGTTTCGCATGATATTGAAGCTAAATCATATGTTTCGCGTTGATTTAAAGCTATTTCGTGTATTTCGCATGAATCTGAAGCTAAACTGTTCATTTCGCATAAATTTGAAGCTAAATCGTTTGTTTAATATCGCTATTTCGCACGAATTTCAATCGAAATCGTGCATATCGCATGATATTCAAGCTAAATCGTATGTTTCGCGTGAATTTGAAGCTGATTCGTGTATTTCGCATGAATCGGAAGCTAAATTGTTCATTTCGCATGAATTTGAAGCTAAATCGTTTGTTTAAAATCGTTATTTTGCACGAATTTGAAGCGAAATCGTGTCTTTCGCATGATATTGAAGCTACATCGTATGTTCCGCGTGGATTTAAAGCTAATTCGTGTATTTCGTATGAATCTGAAGCTAAATTGATCATTTCGCATGAATTTGAAGTAAAATCAATTATTTAAAATCGTTATTTCTCACAAATTTGAAGCGAAATCGTGTGTTTCGCATGATATTGGAGCTAAATCGTATGTTTCGCATTGATTTAAATCTAATTCGTGTATTTCGCATGAATCTGAAGCTAAACTGTTCATTTCGCATGAATTTGAAGCAAAATCAATTATTTAAAATCGTTATTTCGCACGAATTTGAAGCGAAATCGTGTGTTTCGCATGATATTGGAGCTAAATCGTATGTTTCGCGTTGATTTGAAGCTAATTCGTGTATTTCGTATGAATCTGAAGCTAAGTTGATCATTTCGCATGAATTTGAAGCAAAATCAATTATTTAAATTCGTTATTTCGCACGAATTTGAAGCGAAATCGTGTGTTTCGCGTGATATTGAAGCTAAATCGTATGTTTCGCTTGAATTTGCAGCTGATTCGTGTATATCGTATGAATCTGAAGTTAAATTGTTCATTTCGCATGAATTTGAAGCGAAATCGATTATTTAAAATCGATATTTTCACGAATTTGTTAGCGAAATCGTGTGTTTCGCATGATATTGAAGCTAAATCGTATGTTTCGCGTGAATTTGAAGCTGATTCGTGTATTTCGCATGAATCTGAAGCTAAACTGTTCATTTCGCATGAATTTGAAGCTTAATCTTTTGTTTAAAGTCGCTATTTCGTATGAATTTGAAACGAAATCGTGTGTTTCGCATGATATGGAAGCTAAATCGCATGTTTCGCGTTGATTTAAATCTAATTCGTGCATTTCGCATGAATCTGAAGCTAAATTGTTCATTTCGTATGCATTTGAATCTAAATCGTTTGTTTAAAATCGCTATTTCGCACGAATTTGAAGCGAAATCGTGCGTTTCGCATGATATTGAAGCTAAATCGTATGTTTCGCATGATTTTGAAGCTGATTCGTGTATATCGTATGAATCTGAAGTTAAATTGTTCATTTCGCATGCATTTGAAGCGAAATCGATTATTTAAAATCGTTACTTCGCACGAATTTGAAGCGAAATCGTGTGTTTCGCATGATATTGAAACTAAATCGTATGTTTCGCGTGAATTTGAATCTGATTCGTGTATTTCGCATGAATCTGAAGCTAAACTGTTCATTTCGCATAAATTTGAAGCTAAATCGTTTGTTTCATATCGCTATTTCGCACGAATTTCAATCGAAGTCGTGCATATCGCATGATATTCAAGCTGAATCGTATGTTGCGCGTGAATTTGAAGCTGACTCGTGTATTTCGCATGAATCTCAATCTAAATTGTTCATTTCGCATGAATTTGAAGCAAAATCAATTATTTAAAATCGTTATTTCGGACGAATTTGAAGCGAAATCGTGTGTTTCGCATGATATTGGAGCTAAATCGTTTGTTTCGCGTTGATTTAAATCTAATTCGTGTATTTCGCATGAATCTGAAGCTAAACTGTTCATTTCGCATGAATTTGAAGCGAAATGGATTATTTAAATCGATATTTCGCACGAATTTGAAACGAAATCGTGTGTTTCGCATGATATTGTAGCTAAATCGTATATTTCGCGTCGATTTAAAGCTATTTCGTGTATTTCGCATGAATCTGAAGCTAAACTGTTCATTTCGCATGAATTTGAATCAAAATCAATTATTTAAAATCGTTATTTCGCACGAATTTGAAGCGAAATCGTGTGTTTCGCATGATATTGGAGCTAAATCGTATGTTTCGCGTGATTTTGAAGCGGATTCGTGTATATCGTATGAATCTGAAGTTAAATTGTTCATTTCGCATAAATTTGAAGCGAAATCGATTATTTAAAATCGTTATTTCGCACGAATTTGAAGCGAAATCGTGTGTTTCGCATGATATTGAAGCTACATCGTATGTTCCGCGTGGATTTAAAGCTAATTCGTGTATTTCGTATGAATCTGAAGCTAAATTGATCATTTCGCATGAATTTGAAGTAAAATCAATTATTTAAAATCGTTATTTCTCACAAATTTGAAGCGAAATCGTGTGTTTCGCATGATATTGGAGCTAAATCGTATGTTTCGCATTGATTTAAATCTAATTCGTGTATTTCGCATGAATCTGAAGCTAAACTGTTCATTTCGCATGAATTTGAAGCAAAATCAATTATTTAAAATCGTTATTTCGCACGAATTTGAAGCGAAATCGTGTGTTTCGCATGATATTGGAGCTAAATCGTATGTTTCGCGTTGATTTGAAGCTAATTCGTGTATTTCGTATGAATCTGAAGCTAAGTTGATCATTTCGCATGAATTTGAAGCAAAATCAATTATTTAAATTCGTTATTTCGCACGAATTTGAAGCGAAATCGTGTGTTTCGCGTGATATTGAAGCTAAATCGTATGTTTCGCTTGAATTTGCAGCTGATTCGTGTATATCGTATGAATCTGAAGTTAAATTGTTCATTTCGCATGAATTTGAAGCGAAATCGATTATTTAAAATCGATATTTTCACGAATTTGTTAGCGAAATCGTGTGTTTCGCATGATATTGAAGCTAAATCGTATGTTTCGCGTGAATTTGAAGCTGATTCGTGTATTTCGCATGAATCTGAAGCTAAACTGTTCATTTCGCATGAATTTGAAGCTTAATCTTTTGTTTAAAGTCGCTATTTCGTATGAATTTGAAACGAAATCGTGTGTTTCGCATGATATGGAAGCTAAATCGCATGTTTCGCGTTGATTTAAATCTAATTCGTGCATTTCGCATGAATCTGAAGCTAAATTGTTCATTTCGTATGCATTTGAATCTAAATCGTTTGTTTAAAATCGCTATTTCGCACGAATTTGAAGCGAAATCGTGCGTTTCGCATGATATTGAAGCTAAATCGTATGTTTCGCATGATTTTGAAGCTGATTCGTGTATATCGTATGAATCTGAAGTTAAATTGTTCATTTCGCATGCATTTGAAGCGAAATCGATTATTTAAAATCGTTACTTCGCACGAATTTGAAGCGAAATCGTGTGTTTCGCATGATATTGAAACTAAATCGTATGTTTCGCGTGAATTTGAATCTGATTCGTGTATTTCGCATGAATCTGAAGCTAAACTGTTCATTTCGCATAAATTTGAAGCTAAATCGTTTGTTTCATATCGCTATTTCGCACGAATTTCAATCGAAGTCGTGCATATCGCATGATATTCAAGCTGAATCGTATGTTGCGCGTGAATTTGAAGCTGACTCGTGTATTTCGCATGAATCTCAATCTAAATTGTTCATTTCGCATGAATTTGAAGCAAAATCAATTATTTAAAATCGTTATTTCGGACGAATTTGAAGCGAAATCGTGTGTTTCGCATGATATTGGAGCTAAATCGTTTGTTTCGCGTTGATTTAAATCTAATTCGTGTATTTCGCATGAATCTGAAGCTAAACTGTTCATTTCGCATGAATTTGAAGCGAAATGGATTATTTAAATCGATATTTCGCACGAATTTGAAACGAAATCGTGTGTTTCGCATGATATTGTAGCTAAATCGTATATTTCGCGTCGATTTAAAGCTATTTCGTGTATTTCGCATGAATCTGAAGCTAAACTGTTCATTTCGCATGAATTTGAATCAAAATCAATTATTTAAAATCGTTATTTCGCACGAATTTGAAGCGAAATCGTGTGTTTCGCATGATATTGGAGCTAAATCGTATGTTTCGCGTGATTTTGAAGCGGATTCGTGTATATCGTATGAATCTGAAGTTAAATTGTTCATTTCGCATAAATTTGAAGCGAAATCGATTATTTAAAATCGTTATTTCGCACGAATTTGAAGCGAAAACGTGTGTTTCGAATGATATTGAAGCTAAATCGTATGTTTCGCGTGAATTTGAAGCTGATTCGTGTATTTCGCATGAATCTGAAGCTAAACTGTTCATTTCGCATGAATTTGAAGCTAAATCTTTTGTTTAAAAACGCTATTTCGCACGAATTTGAACGAAATCGTGTGTTTCGCATGATATTGAAGCTAAATCGTATATTTCGCGTCGATTAAAGCTAATTCGGGTATTTCGCATGAATCTGAAGCTAAATTGTTCATTTCGCATGAATTTGAAGCGAAATCGATTACTTAAAATCGATATTTCGCACGAATTTGAAGCGAAATCGTGTGTTTCGCATGATATTGAAGCTAAATCGTATATTTCGCGTTGATTTAAAGCTAATTTGTGTATTTCGCATGAATCTGAAGCTAAACTGTTCATTTCGCATGAATTTGAAGCAAAATCAATTATTTAAAATCGTCATTTCGCACGAATTTGAAGCGAAATCGTGTGTTTCGCATGATATTGAAGCTAAATCATATGTTTCGCGTTGATTTAAAGCTATTTCGTGTATTTCGCATGAATCTGAAGCTAAACTGTTCATTTCGCATAAATTTGAAGCTAAATCGTTTGTTTAATATCGCTATTTCGCACGAATTTCAATCGAAATCGTGCATATCGCATGATATTCAAGCTAAATCGTATGTTTCGCGTGAATTTGAAGCTGATTCGAGTATTTCGCATGAATCGGAAGCTAAATTGTTCATTTCGCATGAATTTGAAGCTAAATCGTTTGTTTAAAATCGTTATTTTGCACGAATTTGAAGCGAAATCGTGTGTTTCGCATGATATTGAAGCTACATCGTATGTTCCGCGTGGATTTAAAGCTAATTCGTGTATTTCGTATGAATCTGAAGCCAGATTGATCATTTCGCATGAATTTGAAGTAAAATCAATTATTTAAAATCGTCATTTCTCACAAATTTGAAGCGAAATCGTGTGTTTCGCATGATATTGGAGCTAAATCGTATGTTTCGCGTTGATTTAAATCTAATTCGTGTATTTCGCATGAATCTGAAGCTAAACTGTTCATTTCGCATGAATTTGAAGCAAAATCAATTATTTAAAATCGTTTTATTTCGCACGAATTTGAAGCGAAATCGTGTGTTTCGCATGATATTGGAGCTAAATCGTATGTTTCGCGTGAATTTGAAGCTGATTCGTGTATTTCGCATGAATCTGAAGCTAAACTGTTCATTTCGCATGAATTTGAAGCTAAATCTTTTGTTTAAAAACGCTATTTCGCACGAGTTTGAAACGAAATCGTGTGTTTCGCATGATATTGAAGCTAAATCGTATGTTTCGCGTTGATTTAAAGCTATTTCGTGTAATTCGCATGAATCTGAAGCTAAACTGTTCATTTCGCATAAATTTGAAGCTAAATCGTTTGTTTAATATCGCTATTTCGCACGAATTTCAATCGATATCGTGCATATCGCATGATATTCAAGCTAAATCGTATGTTTCGCGTGAATTTGAAGCTGATTCGTGTATTTCGCATGAATCGGAAGCTAAATTGTTCATTTCGCATGAATTTGAAGCTAAATCGTTTGTTTAAAAGCGTTATTTTGCACGAATTTGAAGCGAAATCGTGTTTTTCGCATGATATTGAAGCTACATCGTATGTTCCGCGTGGATTTAAAGCTAATTCGTGTATTTCGTTTGAATTTGAAGCTAAATTGATCATTTCGCATGAATTTGAAGCAAAATCAGTTATTTAAAATCGTTATTTCTCACAAATTTGAAGCGAAATCGTGTGTTTCGCATTATATTGGAGCTAAATCGTATGTTTCGCGTTGATTTAAATCTAATTCGTGTATTTCGCATGAATCTGAAGCTAAACTGTTCATTTCGCATGAATTTGAAGCAAAATCAATTATTTAAAATCGTTATTTCGCACGAATTTGAAGCGAAATCGTGTGTTTCGCATGAAATTGGAGCTAAATCGTATGTTTCGCGTTGATTTAAAGCTAATTCGTGTATTTCGTATGAATCTGAAGCTAAGTTGATCATTTCGCATGAATTTGAAGCAAAATCAATTATTTAAATTCGTTATTTCGCACGAATTTGAAGCGAAATCGTGTGTTTCGCGTGATATTGGGGCTAAATCGTATGTTTCGCTTGAATTTGCAGCTGATTCGTGTATATCGTATGAATCTGAAGTTAAATTGTTCATTTCGCATGAATTTGAAGCGAAATCGATTATTTAAAATCGTTATTTCGCACGAATTTGTAGCGAAATCGTATGTTTCGCGTGAATTTGAAGCTGAATCGTGTATTTCGCATGAATCGGAAGCTAAATTGTTCATTTCGCATGAATTTGAAGCTAAATCGTTTGTTTAAAATCGTTATTTTGCACGAATTTGAAGCGAAATCGTGTGTTTCGCATGATATTGAAGCTACATCGTATGTTCCGCGTGGATTTAAAGCTAATTCGTGTATTTCGTGTGAATCTGAAGCTAAGTTGATCATTTCGCATGAATTTGAAGCAAAATCAATTATTTAAATTCGTTATTTCGCACGAATTTGAAGCGAAATCGTGTTTCGCGTGATATTGAAGCTAAATCGTATGTTTCGCTTGAATTTGCAGCTGATTCGTGTATATCGTATGAATCTGAAGTTAAATTGTTCATTTCGCATGAATTTGAAGCAAAATCAATTATTTAAAATCGTTATTTCGCACGAATTTGAAGCGAAATCGTGTGTTTCGCATGATATTGAAGCTAAATCATATGTTTCGCGTTGATTTAAAGCTATTTCGTGTATTTCGCATGAATCTGAAGCTAAACTGTTCATTTCGCATAAATTTGAAGCTAAATCGTTTGTTTAATATCGCTATTTCGCACGAATTTCAATCGAAATCGTGCATATCGCATGATATTCAAGCTAAATCGTATGTTTCGCGTGAATTGAAGCTGATTCGTGTATTTCGCATGAATCGGAAGCTAAATTGTTCATTTCGCATGAATTTGAAGCTAAATCGTTTGTTTAAAATCGTAATTTTGCACGAATTTGAAGCGAAATCGTGTGTTTCGCATGATATTGAAGCTACATCGTATGTTCCGCGTGGATTTAAAGCTAATTCGTGTATTTCGTATGAATCCGAAGCTAAGTTGATCATTTCGCATGAATTTGAAGCAAAATCAATTATTTAAATTCGTTATTTCGCACGAATTTGAAGCGAAATCGTGTTTCGCGTGATATTGAAGCTAAATCGTATGTTTCGCTTGAATTTGCAGCTGATTCGTGTATATCGTATGAATGTGAAGTTAAATTGTTCATTTCGCATGAATTTGAAGCAAAATCAATTATTTAAAATCGTTATTTCGCACGAATTTGAAGCGAAATCGTGTGTTTCGCATGATATTGAAGCTAAATCATATGTTTCGCGTTGATTTAAAGCTATTTCGTGTATTTCGCATGAATCTGAAGCTAAACTGTTCATTTCGCATGAATTTGAAGCTAAATCGTTTGTTTAATATCGCTATTTCGCACGAATTTCAATCGAAATCGTGCATATCGCATGATATTCAAGCTAAATCGTATGTTTCGCGTGAATTTGAAGCTGATTCGTGTATTTCGCATGAATCGGAAGCTAAATTGTTCATTTCGCATGAATTTGAAGCTAAATCGTTTGTTTAAAATCGTAATTTTGCACGAATTTGAAGCGAAATCGTGTGTTTCGCATGATATTGAAGCTACATCGTATGTTCCGCGTGGATTTAAAGCTAATTCGTGTATTTCGTATGAATCTGAAGCTAAGTTGATCATTTCGCATGAATTTGAAGCAAAATCAATTATTTAAATTCGTTATTTCGCACGAATTTGAAGCGAAATCGTGTTTCGCGTGATATTGAAGCTAAATCGTATGTTTCGCTTGAATTTGCAGCTGATTCGTGTATATCGTATGAATCTGAAGTTAAATTGTTCATTTCGCATGAATTTGAAGCAAAATCAATTATTTAAAATCGTTATTTCGCACGAATTTGAAGCGAAATCGTGTGTTTCGCATGATATTGAAGCTAATCATATGTTTCGCGTTGATTTAAAGCTATTTCGTGTATTTCGCATGAATCTGAAGCTAAACTGTTCATTTCGCATGAATTTGAAGCGAAATCGATTATTTAAAATCGATATTTCGCACGAATTTGAAACGAAATCGTGTGTTTCGCATGATATTGTAGCTAAATCGTATGTTTCGCGTGAATTTGAAGCTGATTCGTGTATTTCGCATGAATCTGAAGCTAAACTGTTCATTTCGCATGAATTTGAAGCAAAATCAATTATTTAAAATCGTTATTTCGCACGAATTTGAAGCGAAATCGTGTGTTTCGCATGATATTGGAGCTAAATCGTATGTTTCGCGTGATTTTGAAGCTGATTCGTGTATATCGTATGAATCTGAAGTTAAATTGTTCATTTTGCATGAATTTGAAGCGAAATCGATTATTTAAAATCGTTATTTCGCACGAATTTGAAGCGAAAACGTGTGTTTCGGATGATATTGAAGCTAAATCGTATGTTTCGCGTGAATTTGAAGCTGATTCGTGTATTTCGCATGAATCTGAAGCTAAACTGTTCATTTCGCATGAATTTGAAGCTAAATCTTTTGTTTAAAAACGCTATTTCGCACGAATTTGAAACGAAATCGTGTGTTTCGCATGATATTGAAGCTAAATCGTATATTTCGCGTCGATTTAAAGCTAATTCGTGTATTTCGCATGAATCTGAAGCTAAATTGTTCATTTCGCATGAATTTGAAGTAAAATCAATTATTTAAAATCGTTATTTCTCACAAATTTGAAGCGAAATCGTGTGTTTCGCATGATATTGGAGCTAAATCGTATGTTTCTCGTGAATTTGAAGCTGATTCGTGTATTTCGCATGAATCGGAAGCTAAATTGTTCATTTCGCATGAATTTGAAGCTAAATCGTTTGTTTAAAATCGTTATTTTGCACGAATTTGAAGCGAAATCGTGTGTTTCGCATGATATTGAAGCTACATCGTATGTTCCGCGTGGATTTAAAGCTAATTCGTGTATTTCGTATGAATCTGAAGCTAAATTGATCATTTCGCATGAATTTGAAGTAAAATCAATTATTTAAAATCGTTATTTCTCACAAATTTGAAGCGAAATCGTGTGTTTCGCATGATATTGGAGCTAAATCGTATGTTTCGCGTTGATTTAAATCTAATTCGTGTATTTCGCATGAATCTGAAGCTAAACTGTTCATTTCGCATGAATTTGAAGCAAAATCAATTATTTAAAATCGTTATTTCGCACGAATTTGAAGCGAAATCGTGTGTTTCGCGTGATATTGTGGCTAAATCGTATGTTTCGCTTGAATTTGCAGCTCATTCGTGTATATCGTATGAATCTGAAGTTAAATTGTTCATTTCGCATGAATTTGAAGCGAAATCGATTATTTAAAATCGTTATTTCGCACGAATTTGTAGCGAAATCGTGTGTTTCGCATGATATTGAAGCTAAATCGTATGTTTCGCGTGAATTTGAAGCTTATTCGTTTATTTCGCATGAATCTGAAGCTAAACTGTTCATTCCGCATGAATTTGAAGCTTAATCTTTTGTTTAAAATCGCTATTTCGTATGAATTTGAAGCGAAATCGTGTGTTTCGCATGATATGGAAGCTAAATCGCATGTTTCGCGTTGATTTAAATCTAATTCGTGCATTCGCATGAATCTGAAGCTAAATTGATCATTTCGTATGCATTGAAGCTAAATCGTTTGTTTAAAATCGCTATTTCGCACGAATTTGAAGCGAAATCGTGCGTTTCGCATGATATTGAAGCTAAATCGTATATTTCGCGTTGATTTAAAGCTAATTTGTGTATTTCGCATGAATCTGAAGCTAAACTGTTCATTTCGCATGAATTTGAAGCAAAATCAATTATTTAAAATCGTTATTTCACACGAATTTGAAGCGAAATCGTGTGTTTCGCATGATATTGAAGCTAAATCGTATGTTTCGCGTGAATTTGAAGCTTATTCGTGTATTTCGCATGAATCTGAAGCTAAACTGTTCATTTCGCATGAATTTGAAGCTAAATCTTTTGTTTAAAAACGCTACTTCGTACGAATTTGAAACGAAATCGTGTGTTTCGCATGATATTGAAGCTAAACTGTTCATTTCGCATGAATTTGAAGCTAAATCTTTTGTTTAAAAACGCTACTTCGTACGAATTTGAAACGAAATCGTGTGTTTCGCATGATATTGAAGCTAAATCGTATGTTTCGCGTGAATTTGAAGCTGAATCGTGTATTTCGCATGAATCGGAAGCTAAATTGTTCATTTCGCATGAATTTGAAGCTAAATCGTTTGTTTAAAATCGTTATTTTGCACGAATTTATTTGAAGCGAAATCGTGTGTTTCGCATGATATTGAAGCTACATCGTATGTTCCGCGTGGATTTAAAGCTCATTCGTGTATTTCGTATGAATCTGAAGCTAAGTTGATCATTTCGCATGAATTTGAAGCAAAATCAATTATTTAAATTCGTTATTTCGCACGAATTTGAAGCGAAATCGTGTGTTTCGCGTGATATTGAAGCTAAATCGTATGTTTCGCTTGAATTTGCAGCTGATTCGTGTATATCGTATGAATCTGAAGTTAAATTGTTCATTTCGCATGAATTTGAAGCAAAATCAATTATTTAAAATCGTTATTTCGCACGAATTTGAAGCGAAATCGTGTGTTTCGCATGGTATTGAAGCTAAATCATATGTTTCGCGTTGATTTAAAGCTATTTCGTGTAATTCGCATGAATCTGAAGCTAAACTGTTCATTTCGCATAAATTTGAAGCTAAATCGTTTGTTTAATATCGCTATTTCGCACGAATTTCAATCGAAATCGTGCATATCGCATGATATTCAAGCTAAATCGTATGTTTCGCGTGAATTTGAAGCTGATTCGTGTATTTCGCATGAATCGGAAGCTAAATTGTTCAGTTCGCATGGATTTGAAGCTAAATCGTTTGTTTAAAATCGTTATTTTGCACGAATTTGAAGCGAATCGTGTGTTTCGCATGATATTGAAGCTACATCGTATGTTCCGCGTGGATTTAAAGCTAATTCGTGTATTTCGTATGAATCTGAAGATAAATTGATCATTTCGCATGAATTTGAAGCAAAATCAGTTATTTAAAATCGTTATTTCTCACAAATTTGAAGCGAAATCGTGTGTTTCGCATTATATTGGAGCTAAATCGTATGTTTCGCGTTGATTTAAATCTAATTCGCGTATTTCGCATGAATCTGAAGCTAAACTGTTCATTTCGCATGAATTTGAAGCGAAATCGATTATTTAAAATCGATATTTCGCACGAATTTGAAACGAAATCGTGTGTTTCGCATGATATTGTAGCTAAATCGTATATTTCGCGTCGATTTAAAGCTATTTCGTGTATTTCGCATGAATCTGAAGCTAAACTGTTCATTTCGCATGAATTTGAATCAAAAATCAATTATTTAAAATCGTTATTTCGCACGAATTTGAAGCGAAATCGTGTGTTTCGCATGATATTGGAGCTAAATCGTATGTTTCGCGTGATTTTGAAGCTGATTCGTGTATATCGTATGAATCTGAAGTTAAATTGTTCATTTCTCATGAATTTGAAGCGAAATCGATTATTTAAAATCGTTATTTCGCACGAATTTGAAGCGAAAACGTGTGTTTCGAATGTTATTGAAGCTAAATCGTATGTTTCGCGTGAATTTGAAGCTGATTCGTGTATTTCGCATGAATCTGAAGCTAAACTGTTCATTTCGCATGAATTTGAAGCTAAATCTTTTGTTTAAAAACGCTATTTCGCACGAATTTGAAACGAAATCGTGTGTTTCGCATGATATTGAAGCTCAATCGTATATTTCGCGTCGATTTAAAGCTAATTCGTGTATTTCGCATGAATCTGAAGCTAAATTGTTCATTTCGCATGAATTTGAAGCTAAATCGTTTGTTTAAAATCGTTATTTTGCACGAATTTGAAGCGAAATCGTGTGTTTCGCATGATATTGGAGCTAAATCGTATGTTTCGCGTGATTTTGAAGCTGATTCGTGTATATCGTATGAATCTGAAGTTAAATTGTTCATTTCGCATGAATTTGAAGCAAAATCAATTATTTAAAATCGTTATTTCGCACGAATTTGAAGCGAAATCGTGTGTTTCGCATGGTATTGAAGCTAAATCATATGTTTCGCGTTGATTTAAAGCTATTTCGTGTAATTCGCATGAATCTGAAGCTAAACTGTTCATTTCGCATAAATTTGAAGCTAAATCGTTTGTTTAATATCGCTATTTCGCACGAATTTCAATCGAAATCGTGCATATCGCATGATATTCAAGCTAAATCGTATGTTTCGCGTGAATTTGAAGCTGATTCGTGTATTTCGCATGAATCGGAAGCTAAATTGTTCAGTTCGCATGAATTTGAAGCTAAATCGTTTGTTTAAAATCGTTATTTTGCACGAATTTGAAGCGAAATCGTGTGTTTCGCATGATATTGGAGCTAAATCGTATGTTTCGCGTGATTTTGAAGCTGATTCGTGTATATCGTATGAATCTGAAGTTAAATTGTTCATTTCGCATGAATTTGAAGCGAAATCGATTATTTAAAATCGTTATTTCGCACGAATTTGAAGCGAAAACGTGTGTTTCGAATGTTATTGAAGCTAAATCGTATGTTTCGCGTGAATTTGAAGCTGATTCGTGTATTTCGCATGAATCTGAAGCTAAACTGTTCATTTCGCATGAATTTGAAGCTAAATCTTTTGTTTAAAAACGCTATTTCGCACGAATTTGAAACGAAATCGTGTGTTTCGCATGATATTGAAGCTCAATCGTATATTTCGCGTCGATTTAAAGCTAATTCGTGTATTTCGCATGAATCTGAAGCTAAATTGTTCATTTCGCATGAATTTGAAGCGAAATCGATTACTTAAAATCGATATTTCGCACGAATTTGAAGCGAAATCGTGTGTTTCGCATGATATTGAAGCTAAATCGTATATTTCGCGTTGATTTAAAGCTAATTTGTGTATTTCGCATGAATCTGAAGCTAAACTGTTCATTTCGCATAAATTTGAAGCTAAATCGTTTGTTTAATATCGCTATTTCGCACGAATTTCAATCGAAATCGTGCATATCGCATGATATTCAAGCTAAATCGTATGTTTCGCGTGAATTTGAAGCTGATTCGTGTATTTCGCATGAATCGGAAGCTAAATTGTTCATTTCGCATGAATTTGAAGCTAAATCGTTTGTTTAAAATCGTTATTTTGCACGAATTTGAAGCGAAATCGTGTGTTTTGCATGATATTGAAGCTACATCGTATGTTCCGCGTGGATTTAAAGCTAATTCGTGTATTTCGTGTGAATCTGAAGCTAAATTGATAATTTCGCATGAATTTGAAGCAAAATCAATTATTTAAAATCGTTATTTCGCACGAATTTGAAGCGAAATCGTGTGTTTCGCATGATATTGGAGCTAAATCGTATGTTTCGCGTGAATTTGAAGCTGATTCGTGTATTTCGCATGAATCTGAATCTAAACTGTTCATTTCCCATGAATTTGAAGCTAAATCTTTTGTTTAAAAACGCTATTTCGCACGAGTTTGAAACGAAATCGTGTGTTTCGCATGATATTGAAGCTAAATCGTATGTTTCGCGTTGATTTAAAGCTATTTCGTGTAATTCGCATGAATCTGAAGCTAAACTGTTCATTTCGCATAAATTTGAAGCTAAATCGTTTGTTAAATATCGCTATTTCGCACGAATTTCAATCGAAATCGTGCATATCGCATGATATTCAAGCTAAATCGTATGTTTCGCGTGAATTTGAAGGTGATTCGTGTATTTCGCATGAATCGGAAGCTAAATTGTTCATTTCGCATGAATTTGAAGCGAAATCGATTATTTAAAATCGTTATTTCGCACGAATTTGTAGCGAAATCGTGTGTATCGCGTGATATTGAAGCTAAATCGTATGTTTCGCGTGAATTTGAAGCTTATTCGTGTATTTCGCATGAATTTGAAGCTAAACTGTTCATTCCGCATGAATTTGAAGCTTAATCTTTTGTTTAAAATCGCTATTTCGTATGAATTTGAAGCGAAATCGTGTGTTTCGCATGATATGGAAGCTAAATCGCATGTTTCGCGTTGATTTAAATCTAATTCGTGCATTTCGCATGAATCTGAAGCTAAATTGATCATTTCGTATGCATTTGAAGCTAAATCGTTTGTTTAAAATCGCTATTTCGCACGAATTTGAAGCGAAATCGTGCGTTTCGCATGATATTGAAGCTAAATCGTATATCTCGCGTTGATTTAAAGCTAATTTGTGTATTTCGCATGAATTTGAAGCTAAACTGTTCATTTCGCATGAATTTGATGCTAAATCGTTTGTTTAAAATCGTTATTTTGCACGAATTTGAAGCGAAATCGTGTGTTTCGCATGATATTGAAGCTACATCGTATGTTCCGCGTGGATTTAAAGCTAATTCGTGTATTTCGTATGAATCTGAAGCTAAATTGATCATTTCGCATGAATTTGAAGCAAAATCAATTATTTAATATCGTTATTTCTCACAAATTTGAAGCGAAATCGTGTGTTTCGCATGATATTGGAGCTAAATCGTATGTTTCGCGTTGATTTAAATCTAATTCGTGTATTTCGCATGAATCTGAAGCTAAGTTGATCATTTCGCATGAATTTGAAGCAAAATCAATTATTTAAAATCGTTATTTCGCACGAATTTGAAGCGAAATCGTGTGTTTCGCATGAAATTGGAGCTAAATCGTATGTTTCGCGTTGATTTAAAGCTAATGCGTGTATTTCGTATGAATCTGAAGCTAAGTTGATCATTTCGCATGAATTTGAAGCAAAATCAATTATTTAAATTCGTTATTTCGCACGAATTTGAAGCGAAATCGTGTGTTTCGCGTGATATTGAAGCTAAATCGTATGTTTCGCTTGAATTTGCAGCTGAATCGTGTATATCGTATGAATCTGAAGTTGAATTGTTCATTTCGCATGAATTTGAAGCGGAATCGATTATTTAAAATCGTTATTTCGGACGAATTTGAAGCGAAATCGTGTGTTTCGCATGATATTGGAGCTAAATCGTATGTTTCGCGTTGATTTAAATCTAATTCGTGTATTTCGCATGAATCTGAAGCTAAACTGTTCATTTCGCATGAATTTGAAGCGAAATCGATTATTTAAAATCGATATTTCGCACGAATTTGAAACGAAATCGTGTGTTTCGCATGATATTGAAGCTAAATCGTATGTTTCGCGTTGATTTAAAGCTATTTCGTGTATTTCGCATGAATCTGAAGCTAAACTGTTCATTTCGCATGAATTTGAATCAAAATCAATTATTTAAAATCGTTATTTCGCACGAATTTGAAGCGAAATTTCGTGTGTTTCGCATGATATTGAAGCTAAATCGTATGTTTCGCGTGATTTTGAAGCTGATTCGTGTATATCGTATGAATCTGAAGTTAAATTGGTCATTTCGCATGAATTTGAAGCGAAATCGATTATTTAAAATCGTTATTTCGCACGAATTTCAATCGAAGTCGTGCATATCGCATGATATTCAAACTAAATCGTATGTTTCGCATGAATTTGAAGCAAAATCAATTATTAAAATCGTTATTTCGCACGAATTTGAAGCGAAATCGTGTGTTTCGCATGATATTGAAGCTAAATCGTATGTTTCGCGTGATTTTGAAGCTGATTCGTGTATATCGTATGAATCTGAAGTTAAATTGTTCATTTCGCATGAATTTGAAGCGAAATCGATTATTTAAAATCGTTATTTCGCACGAATTTGAAGCGAAATCGTGTGTTTCGCATGATATTGAAGCTAAATCGTATGTTTCGCGTTGATTTAAAGCTATTTCGTGTATTTCGCATGAATCTGAAGCTAAACTGTTCATTTCGCATAAATTTGAAGCTAAATCGTTTGTTTAATATCGCTATTTCGCACGAATGTCAATCGAAATCGTGCATATCGCATGATATTCAAGATAAATCGTATGTTTCGCGTGATTTTGAAGCTGATTCGTGTATTTCGCATGAATCGGAAGCTAAATTGTTCATTTCGCATGAATTTGAAGCTAAATCGTTTGTTTAAAATCGTTATTTTGCACGAATTTGAAGCGAAATCGTGTGTTTCGCATGATATTGAAGCTACATCGTATGTTCTGCGTGGATTTAAAGCTAATTCGTGTATTTCGTATGAATCTGAAGCTAAATTGATCATTTCGCATGAATTTGAAGCAAAATCAATTATTTAAAATCGTTATTTCTCACAAATTTGAAGCGAAATCGTGTGTTTCGCATGATATTGGAGCTAAATCGTATGTTTCGCGTTGATTTAAATCTAATTCGTGTATTTCGCATG
>NW_027478052.1:0-35999 GCF_051020955.1 Megalopta genalis
ATGGATTTGATGCTCATTCGTTTGTTTCCCCTGCATTTGAAGCTATTTCAGTTATATCGCAAGTATCTGAGGCCAAATCATGTGTTTCGCTTGGATTTGAAGCTAAACCTTTTACATCGCATTGATTTGCAGCTAAATCATATGTTTTGCATGGTTTTGATGCTGACTCGTTTGTTTCCACTGCATTTGAAGCTATATCAGTTATATCGCAAGTATCTGATGCTAAATCATTTGTCTCGCATGGATTTGAAGCTAAACCTTCTACATCGCATTGATTTGAAGCTAAATCATGTGTTGCGCATGGATTTGAAGCTAAACCTTCTACATCGCATTGATTTGAAGCTAAATCATGTTTTTCGCTTGGATTAGAAACTATACCTCCTACATCGCTTTGATTTGAAGCTAAGTCATGTGTTTCGCATGGAATTGATGCTAACTCGTTTGTTTCTCCTGCATTTGAAGCTATTTCTGTTATATCGCAAGTATCTGATGCTAAATCATTTGTTTCGCATGGATTTGAAGCTAAGCCTTCTACTTCGTATCGATTTGAAGTTAAATGATATGTATCGCATGGATTTTGAAGCTTCCCCGTTTGATTCGTCTGCATTTCCTGCTATATCACTTATATCCCAAGTGTTTGTAGGTAAATCATTTGTTTCGCATGGATTTGAGGCTAAACCTTCTACTTGATATCGATTTGAAGTTAAATGATATGTATCGCAAGGATTTTGAAGCTTCCCCGTTTGATACGTCTGCATTTCCTGCTATATCACTTATATTCCAAGTGTTTGTAGGTAAATCATTTGTTTCGCACGGATTTGAAGCTAAACCTTCTACATCGCATTGATTTGCAGCTAAATCATGTGTGTCGCTTGGATTTGAAGCTAAACCTTCAACATAGCATTGAATTGAAGCTTAATCATGTGTTTTGCCCGAATTTGATGCTAACTCGTTTGTTTCTCCTGCATTTGAAGCTATATCACTTATACCGCATGTATCTGATGCTAAATCAACTGTATCGGATGGATTTGAAGCTAATCCTTCTACTTCGAAATTGATTTGAAGCTAAATTATGTGTTTCGCATGGATTTGAAGCTAAACCTTCCACATCGCATTGATTTGCAGCTAAATCTTGTGTTTCGCATGGATTTGAAGCTAACTCGTCTGTTTCGTCTGCATTTGAATATGTATCACTTATATCCCTAGCGTTTGAAAGTAAATTGTTTGTTTCGCCTGGATTTGAAGATAAACCTTCTAAGTCGCACTGGCTTGAAGCTAAATCGTGTGATTCGCTTGGATTTGATGTTAACTCGTTTGTTTCCCCTGCATTTGAAACTATATCACTTATATCGCAACTATCCGATGTTAAATCATTTGTTTCGCATGGATTTGAAGCTAAACCTTCTACATCGCATTGAATTGAAGCTAAATCATGTGATTCGTTTGGATTAGAAACTATACCTCCTACATCGCTTTGATTTGAAGCTAAGTCATGTGTTTCGCATGGAATTGATGCTAACTCGTTTGTTTCTCCTGCATTTGAAGCTATTTCTGTTATATCGCAAGTATCTGATGCTAAATCATTTGTTTCGCATGGATTTGAGGCTAAACCTTCTACTTGGTATCGATTTGAAGTTAAATGATATGTATCGCATGGATTTTGAAGCTTCCCCGTTTGATTCGTCTGCATTTCCTGCTATATCACTTATATCCCAAGTGTTTGTAGGTAAATCATTTGTTTCGCATGGATTTGAAGCTAAACCTTCTACATCGCGTGATTTGCAGCTAAATCATGTGTGTCGCTTGGATTTGAAGCTAAACCTTCAACATAGCATTGAATTGAAGCTTAATCATGTGTTTTGCATGAATTTGATGCTAACTCGTTTGTTTCTCCTGCATTTGATGCTATATCACTTATACCGCATGTATCTGATGCTAAATCAACTGTATCGGATGGATTTGAAGCTAATCCTTCTACTTCGAATTGATTTGCAGCTAAATCTTGTGTTTCGCATGGATTTGAAGCTAACTCGTCTGCTTCGTCTGCATTTGAAGATGTATCACTTATATCCCTAGCGTTTGAAAGTAAATTGTTTGTTTCGCCTGGATTTGAAGATAAACCTTCTAAGTCGCACTGGGTTGAAGCTAAATCGTGTGATTCGCTTGGATTTGATGTTAACTCGTTTGTTTCCCCTGCATTTGAAACTATATCACTTATATCGCAACTATCCGATG
Source organism: Megalopta genalis (assembly GCF_051020955.1). NCBI lineage: Eukaryota > Metazoa > Arthropoda > Insecta > Hymenoptera > Halictidae > Megalopta > Megalopta genalis. Next base: position 2,236 of record NW_027478052.1, read on the forward strand.
TTAAATCATTTGTTTCGCATGGATTTGAAGCTAAACCTTCTACCTCTCATTGAATTGAAGCTAAATCATGTGATTCGTTTGGATTTGAAGCTAACTCGTTTGTTTCGCCTGCATTTGACGCTATATCACATATATCTCAAGTGTTTGAAGCTCAAACATTTTCTTCGCTCGGATTTGAAGCTAATCCTTCTACTTCGCATTGATTTGGAGCTAAATCGTGTGTATCGCATGGATTTTAAAGCTAAATGGTTTGATTCGTCTGCATTTGAAGCTATATCACTTGTATCGCAAGTATTTCATGAAAAATCTTTTGTTTCGCATGGATTTGAAGCTAAGCCTTCTACTCCGCATTTATTTGCTGCTAAATCATGTGTTTCGCATGGATTTGAAGCCAACTCGTTAGTTTCATCTGCATTTGAATCTATATCACTTATGTCGCTAGTATCTGAAGCTAAATCATTTGTTTCGCATGGATTTGATGTTAAACCTTCTGCATAGCATTGATTTGCAGCTAAATCATGTGTTTCGCATGGATTTGAAGCTAACTCGGTCGTTTCGCCTGCATTTGATGCTATATCACTTATATCGCAAGTATCTGAAGCTAAATCATTTGTTTCGTATAGATTTGAAGTTTAACCTTCTACATCGCATTGATTTGAAGCTAAATCATTTGTTTCGCATGGATTTGAATCTAAACCCTCTACATCGCATTGATTTGCAGCTAAATCATGTATTTCGCATGGATTTGATGCTAACTCGTTTGTTTTCCCTGCATTTGAAGCTATATCAGTTATATCGCCAGTATCTGATGTTAAATCATTTGTTTCGCATGGATTTAAAGATAAACCTTCTACATCGCATTGATTTGAAGCTAAATCATGTGTTTCGCTTGGATTTGAAACTATACCTTCTACATCGCTTTGATTTGAAGCTAACTCATATGTTTTGCATGGATTTGATGCTCATTCGTTTGTTTCCCCTGCATTTGAAGCTATTTCAGTTATATCGCAAGTATCTGAGGCCAAATCATGTGTTTCGCTTGGATTTGAAGCTAAACCTTTTACATCGCATTGATTTGCAGCTAAATCATATGTTTTGCATGGTTTTGATGCTGACTCGTTTGTTTCCACTGCATTTGAAGCTATATCAGTTATATCGCAAGTATCTGATGCTAAATCATTTGTCTCGCATGGATTTGAAGCTAAACCTTCTACATCGCATTGATTTGAAGCTAAATCATGTGTTGCGCATGGATTTGAAGCTAAACCTTCTACATCGCATTGATATGAAGCTAAATCATGTTTTTCGCTTGGATTAGAAACTATACCTCCTACATCGCTTTGATTTGAAGCTAAGTCATGTGTTTCGCATGGAATTGATGCTAACTCGTTTGTTTCTCCTGCATTTGAAGCTATTTCTGTTATATCGCAAGTATCTGATGCTAAATCATTTGTTTCGCATGGATTTGAAGCTAAGCCTTCTACTTCGTATCGATTTGAAGTTAAATGATATGTATCGCATGGATTTTGAAGCTTCCCCGTTTGATTCGTCTGCATTTCCTGCTATATCACTTATATCCCAAGTGTTTGTAGGTAAATCATTTGTTTCGCATGGATTTGAGGCTAAACCTTCTACTTGATATCGATTTGAAGTTAAATGATATGTATCGCAAGGATTTTGAAGCTTCCCCGTTTGATACGTCTGCATTTCCTGCTATATCACTTATATTCCAAGTGTTTGTAGGTAAATCATTTGTTTCGCACGGATTTGAAGCTAAACCTTCTACATCGCATTGATTTGCAGCTAAATCATGTGTGTCGCTTGGATTTGAAGCTAAACCTTCAACATAGCATTGAATTGAAGCTTAATCATGTGTTTTGCCCGAATTTGATGCTAACTCGTTTGTTTCTCCTGCATTTGAAGCTATATCACTTATACCGCATGTATCTGATGCTAAATCAACTGTATCGGATGGATTTGAAGCTAATCCTTCTACTTCGAAATTGATTTGAAGCTAAATTATGTGTTTCGCATGGATTTGAAGCTAAACCTTCCACATCGCATTGATTTGCAGCTAAATCTTGTGTTTCGCATGGATTTGAAGCTAACTCGTCTGTTTCGTCTGCATTTGAATATGTATCACTTATATCCCTAGCGTTTGAAAGTAAATTGTTTGTTTCGCCTGGATTTGAAGATAAACCTTCTAAGTCGCACTGGCTTGAAGCTAAATCGTGTGATTCGCTTGGATTTGATGTTAACTCGTTTGTTTCCCCTGCATTTGAAACTATATCACTTATATCGCAACTATCCGATGTTAAATCATTTGTTTCGCATGGATTTGAAGCTAAACCTTCTACATCGCATTGAATTGAAGCTAAATCATGTGATTCGTTTGGATTTGAAGCTAACTCGTTTGTTTCGCCTGCATTTGACGCTATATCACATATATCTCAAGTGTTTGAAGCTCAAACATTTGCTTCGCTTGGATTTGAAGCTAATCCTTCTACTTCGCATTGATTTGGAGCTAAATCGTGTGTATCGCATGGATTTTAAAGCTAAATGGTTTGATTCGTCTGCATTTGAAGCTATATCACTTGTATCGCAAGTATTTCATGAAAAATCTTTTGTTTCGCATGGATTTGAAGCTAAGCCTTCTACTCCGCATTGATTTGGAGCTAAATCGTGTGTATCGCATGGATTTTAAAGCTAAATGGTTTGATTCGTCTGCATTTGAAGCTATATCACTTGTATCGCAAGTATTTCATGAAAAATCTTTTGTTTCGCATGGATTTGAAGCTAAGCCTTCTACTCCGCATTTATTTGCTGCTAAATCATGTGTTTCGCATGGATTTGAAGCCAACTCGTTAGTTTCGCCTGCATTTGATGCTATATCACTTATATCGCAAGTATCTGAAGCTAAATCATTTGTTTCGTATAGATTTGAAGTTTAACCTTCTACATCGCATTGATTTGAAACTAAATCATTTGTTTCGCATGGATTTGAATCTAAACCCTCTACATCGCATTGATTTACAGCTAAATCATGTGTTTCGCATGGATTTGATGCTAACTCGGTCGTTTCACCTGCATTTGATGCTATATCACTTATATCGCAAGTATCTGAAGCTAAATCATTTGTTTCGTATAGATTTGAAGTTTAACCTTCTACATCGCATTGATTTGAAGCTAAATCATTTGTTTCGCATGGATTTGAATCTAAACCCTCTACATCGCATTGATTTGCAGCTAAATCATGTATTTCGCATGGATTTGATGCTAACTCGTTTGTTTTCCCTGCATTTGAAGCTATATCAGTTATATCGCCAGTATCTGATCTTAAAACATTTGTTTCGCATGGATTTAAAGCTAAACCTTCTACATCGCATTGATTTGAAGCTAAATCATGTGTTTCGCTTGGATTTGAAACTATACCTTCTACATCGCTTTGATTTGAAGCTAACTCATATGTTTTGCATGGATTTGATGCTCATTCGTTTGTTTGCCCTGCATTTGAAGCTATTTCAGTTATATCGCAAGTATCTGAGGCCAAATCATGTGTTTCGCTTGGATTTGAAGCTAAACCTTTTGCATCGCATTGATTTGCAGCTAAATCATATGTTTTGCATGGTTTTGATGCTGACTCGTTTGTTTCCACTGCATTTGAAGCTATATCAGTTATATCGCAAGTATCTGATGCTAAATCATTTGTTTCGCATGGATTTGAAGCTAAACCATCTACATCGCATTGATTTGCAGCTAAATCATGTGATTTGCATGGATTTGATGCTAACTCGTTTGTTTCCCCTGCATTTGAAGCTATATCAGTTATATCGCCAGTATCTGATGCTAAATCATTTGTTTCGCATGGATTTGAAGCTAAACCTTCTACATCGCATTGATTTGAAGCTAAATCATGTGTTGCGCTTGGATTTGAATCTATACCTTCTACATCGCATTGATTTGAAGCTAAATCATGTGTTTTGCATGTAATTGATCATAAGTCGTTTGTTTCCCCTGCATTTGAAGCTATTTCAGTTATATCGCAATTATCTGAAGCTAAATCATTTGTTTCGTATAGATTTGAAGTTTAACCTTCTACATCGCATTGATTTGAAGCTAAATCATGTATTTTGCATGGATTTGAAGCTAACTCGTTGGTTTCGACTGCATTTGAAGCAATATCAATGTATCGCATGTATCTGAACCTAAATCATTTGTTTCGCATGGATTTGAAGCTAAGCCTTCTACTTCGCATGGATTTAAAGCGAAATGATGTGTATCGCATGGATTTTGAAGCTAACTCGTTTGTTTCGTCTGCATTTGAAGCTATATCAGTTATATCGTAAGTATCTGATGCTAAATAAATTGTTTCGCATGGATTTGAAGCTTACCCTTCTACATCGCATTGATTTGAAGCTAAATCATGTGTTTAGTTTGGATTTGAAGATATAGCTTGTACATCGCTTTGATTTGCAGCTAAATCATGTGTTTCGCATGGAATTGATGCTAACTCGTTTGTTTCCCCTGCATTTGAAGCTATTTCAGTTATATCGCAAGTATCTGATGCTAAATCATTTGTTTCGCATGGATTTGAAGCTAAGCCTTCTACTTCGTATCGATTTGACGTTAAATGATATGTATCGCATGGATTTTGATGCTTCCCCGTTTGATTCGTCTGCATTTCCTGCTATATCACTTATATCCCAAGTGTTTGTAGGTAAATCATTTGTTTCGCAAGGATTTGAGGCTAAACCTTCTACATCGTATTGATTTGAAGCTAAATCATGTGTTGCGCTTGGATTTGAATCTATAACTTCTACATCGCATTGATTTGAAGCTAAATCATGTGTTTCGTTTGGATTTGAAGATATACCTTCTACATCGCTTTGATTTGAAGCTAAATCATGTGTGTCGCATGGAATTGATGCTAACTCGTTTGTTTCTCCTACATTTGAAGCTATTTCGGTTATATCGCAAGTATCTGATGCTAAATCATTTGTTTCGCATGGATTTGAAGCTAAACCTTCTACATCGCATTGATTTGCATCTAAATCATGTGTTTCGCATGGATGTGAAGCTAACTCGTTCGTTTCGCCTGCATTTGATGCTATATCACTTATATCGCAAGTGTTTGAAGCTAAATCATTTGTTTCGCATGGATTTGAAGCTAAACTTTCTACATCGCATTGATTTGAAGCTAAATCATGTGTTTCGCTTGGATTTGAAGCTATACCTTCTACATCGCTTTGATTTGAAGCTAAGTCATATGTTTTGCATGGATTTGACGCGCATTCGTTTGTTTCCCCTGCATTTGAAGCTATTTCAGTTATATCGCAAGTATCTGAAGCTAAATCATTTGTTTCGTATAGATTTGAAGTTTAACCTTCTACATCGCATTGATTTGAAGCTAAATCATGTGTTGCGCTTGGATTTGAAGCTAACTCGTTTGTTTCGCCTGCATTTGAAGCAATATCAATGTATCGCAAGTATCTGAAGCTAAATCATTTGTTTCGTATAGATTTGAAGTTTAACCTTTTACATCGCATTGATTTGCAGCTAAATCATGTATTTCGCATGGATTTGATGCTAACTCGTTTGTTTCCCCTGCATTTGAAGCTATATCAGTTATATCGCCAGTATTTGATGTTAAATCATTTGTTTCGCATGGATTTGAAGCTAAACCTTCTACATCGCATTGATTTGAAGCTAAATCATGTTTTTCGCTTGGATTTGAAACTATACCTTCTACATATTTTGATGCTAACTCGTTTGTTTCCCCTGCATTTGAAGCTATATCAGTTATATCGCCAGTATTTGATGTTAAATCATTTGTTTCGCATGGATTTGAAGCTAAACCTTCTACATCGCTTTGATTTGAAGCTAAGTCATGTGTTTTGCATGGATTTGATGCTCATTCGTTTGATTCCCCTGCATTTGAAGCTATTTCAGTTATATCGCAAGTATCTGAGGCCAAATCATGTGTTTCGCTTGGATTTGAAGCTAAACCTTTTACATCGCATTGATTTGCAGCTAAATCATGTGTTTCGTTTGGATTTGAAGCTAACTCGTTTGATTCTCCTGCATTTGAAGCTATTTCGGTTATATCACAAGTATCTGATGCTAAATCATTTGTCTCGCATGGATTTGAAGCTAAACCTTCTACATCGCATTGATTTGAAGCTAAATCATGTGTTGCGCTTGGATTTGAACCTATACCTTTTACATCGCATTGATTTGAAGCTAAATCATGTATTTTGTTTGGATTTGAAGCTAAACCTTCTACATCGCATTGATTTGCAGCTAAATCATGTGTTTCGCATGGAATTGATGCTAACTCGTTTGTTTCCCCTGCATTTGAAGCTATTTCTGTTATATCGCAAGTATCTGATGCTAAATCATTTGTTTCGCATGGATTTGAAGCTAAGCCTTCTACTTCGTATCGATTTGAAGTTAAATGATATGTATCGCATGGATTTTGAAGCTTGCCCGTTGATTCGTCTGCATTTCCTGCTATATCACTGATATCCCAAGTGTTTGTAGGTAAATCATTTGTTTCGCATGGATTTGGAGCTAACTCGTTTGTTTCACCTGCATTTGAAGCTATATCACTTATACCGCAAGTATCTGAACCTAAATCATTTGTTTCGCATGGATTTGAAGTTAAGCCTTCTAAATCGCATTGATTTGAAGCTAAATCGTGTGATTCGCTTGGATTTGAAGCTAACTCGATTGTTTCCCCTGCATTTGAAGCTATATCAGTTATATCGCAAGTATCTGAACCTAAATCATTTGTTTCTCATGGATTTGGAGCTAACTCGTTTGTTTCACCTGCATTTGAAGCTATATCACTTATACCGCAAGTATCTGAACCTAAATCATTTGTTTCGCATGGATTTGAAGTTAAGCCTTCTACTTCGCATTGATTTGAAGCTAAATCATGTGTTTCGCATGGATTTGAAGCTAACTCGTTTGTTTCTCCTGCATTTGAAGCTATATCGCTTATATCGTAAGTATATAAACCTAAATCATTTGTCTCGGTTGGATTTGTAGCTAAACCTTCTACAACGCATTGATTTGAAGCTAAATCATGTGTTTCACATGGATTTGAAGGTAACTCGATAGTTTCGCCTACATTTGAAGCTATATCATTTATATCGCAAGTATTTGAATCTAAATCATTTGTGTCGCATGGATTTGAAGCTAAATCTTCTACATCGCATTGATTTAAAGCTAAATCATGTGTTTCGACTAGATTGGAAGCTAAATCGTTTATTTCGTCTGCATTTGTAGCTGTATCACTTATATCGCAAGTATCTGAAGCTAAATAATTTGTTTCGCATGGATTTGAAGCTAACTCGTTTGATTCGTCTGCATTTGAAGCTATATCACTTATACCCCAAGTGTTTGAATCTAAATCATTTGTTTCACATGGATTTGAAGCCATGCCTTCTACTTCGCATTGATTTGAAGCTAAGTCGTGTGTATCGCATGGATTTGATGCTAACTCGTTCGCTCCGCCTGCATTTGAAGCTATACCACTCATATCGCAAGTATCTGAACCTAAATCATTTGTTTCGCATGGATTTGAAGCTAAACCTTCTACATAGCATTGATTTGAAGCTTAATGATGTGTTTGCATGGATTTGAAGCAAAGTCGTTCGTTTCGCCTGCATTTGACGATATATCACTTATATCTCAAGTATCTGAAGCTAAATCATTTGTTTCGCATGTATTTGAAGCTTAACCTTAGAAATCGCATTTATTTGAACCTAATCATGTAATTCTCTTGGATTTGAAGATACCTCTTTTTTTTTCGTCTGCATCTGAAGCTATATCACTTATATCGCAAGTATCTGAAGCTAAATCATTAGTTTCGCATGCATTTGAAGCTAAACATTCTACATCGCATAGGTTTGAAAATAGCTCGTTTGCTTCGTCTGCAGTTGAAGCTATATCACTTATATCGCAATTATATGAACAAAAATCATATATTTTGTATGGATTTGAAGCTAACTCGTTTGTTTCGACTGCATTATCTGAACCTAAGTCATTTGTTTCGCATGGATTTGAAGCTAAGCCTTCTACTTCGCATTGATTTGAGCCTACATCATGTGTTTCGCTTCGATTTGAAGCTAAACCTTCTACATCGCATTGATTTGCAGCTAAATCATGTGTTTCGCATGGATTTGAAGCTAACTCGTTTGTTTCGACTGCATTTAAAGCTATGTCACTTATATCACAAGTATCTGAAGCTAAATCATTGGTTTCGCATGATTTTGAATCTAAACCATGTGTTTCGCATGAATTTGAACCTAAATCTTGTCTTTCCTATGTATTTGAACCTTAATCATGTGTTTTGCATGGATTTGAAGCAAACTAGTTTGTTTCGTCTGCATTTGAAGCTATATCACTTGTATCGCAAGTATCTGAAGATAAATCATTTTTTCCGCATGGATTTGAAGCTAAGCCTTCTACTTCGCATTGATTTGGAGCTTAATCATGTGTATCGCATGGATTTGAAGCTAACTCGTTTGTTTCGTCTGCATTTGAAGCTATGTCACTTATATCTCAAGTATCTGAAGCTAAATCATTTTTTCGCATGTATTTGAAGCTTAACCTTAGAAATTGCATTTGTTTGAACCTAATCATGTGATTCTCTTGGATTTGAAGATACCTCGTTTGTTTCGTCTGCATCTGAAGCTATATCACTTATATCGCAAGTATCTGAAGCTAAATCATTAGTTTCGCATGCATTTGAAGCTAAACATTCTACATCGCATAGGTTTGAAGCTAGCTCGTTTGCTTCGTCTGCAGTTGAAGCTATATCACTTACATCGCAATTATTTGAACAAAAATGATATATTTTGTATGGATTTGAAGCTAACTCGTTTGTTTCGACTGCATTATCTGAACCTAAGTCATCTGTTTCTCATGGATTTGAAGCTATGCCTTCTACTTCGCATTGATTTGAGCCTACATCATGTGTTTCGCTTCGATTTGAAGCTAAACCTTCTACATCGCATTGATTTGCAGCTAAATCATGTGTTTCGAATGGATTTGAAGCTAACTCGTTTGTTTCGTCTGCATTTGAAGCTATATCACTTATACCCCAAGTGTTTGAATCTAAATCATTTCTTTCGCATGGATTTGAAGCCAAGCCTTCTACTTCGCATTGATTTGAAGCTAAGTCATGTGTATCGCAAGGATTTGATGCTAACTCGTTCGTTTCGCCTGCATTTGAAGCTATATCACTCATATCGCAAGTATCTGAACCTAAATCATTTGTTTCGCATGTATTTGAAGCTAAGCCTTCTACTTCGCATTGATTTGAGCCTACATCATGTGTTTCGCTTCGATTTGAAGCTAAACCTTCTACATCGCATTCATTTGAAGCTAAATCATGTGTTTTGCATGGATTTTACGCTAACTCGTTCGTTTCGCCTGCATTTGATGCTACATCACTTATATCGCAAGGGTTTGAAGTTAAATCATTTGTTTCGCATGGATTTGAAGCTAAACCTTCTACATCGCTTTGATTTGAAGCTAAATCATGTGTTTTGCATGGATTTGATACTAACTCGTTTGTTTCCCCTGCATTTGAAGCTATATCAGTTACATCGCAAGTATCTGATGCTAAATTATTTGTGTCGCATGGACTTGAAGCTAATCCTTCTACTTCGATTTGATTTGTAGCTAAATCATGTGTTTCGCATGGATTTGAAGCTAGCTCGTTTGTTTCCCCTGAATTTGAAGCTATATCAGTTATATCGCAAGTATCTGATACTAAATCATTTGTTTCGGATGGATTTGAAGCTAAACCTTCTACATCGCATTTATTTGAAGCTAAATCACGTGTTTTGCATGGATTTGATGCTAACTCGTTTGTTTCCCCTGCATTTGAAGCTATATCAGTTATATCGCATGTATCTGATGCTAAATCATTTGTTTCGCATGGATTTAAAGCTAAACCTTCTACATCGCATTGATTTGAAGCTAAATCATGTGTTTCGCATGGATTTGAAGCTAATTCGTTTGTTGCGCAAGCAGTTGAAGCTATATCACCTACATCCGAAGTGTTTGAAGCTCAATCATTTGTCCCGCATGGATTTAAAGCTAAACCATCTACTTCACATTGATTTGAAACTAAATCTTTTGTTTCGCATGGATTTGGAGCTAACTCGTTTGTTTCACCTGCATTTGAAGCTATATCACTTATACCGCAAGTATCTGAACCTAAATCATTTGTTTCGCATGGATTTGAAGTTAAGCCTTCTACTTCGCATTGATTTGAAGCTAAATCATGTGTTTCGCATGGATTTGAAGCTAACTCGTTTGTTTCTCCTGCATTTGAAGCTATATCGCTTATATCGTAAGTATCTAAACCTAAATCATTTGTTTCGGTTGGATTTGTAGCTAAACCTTCTACAACGCATTGATTTGAAGGTAAATCATGTGTTTCACATGGATTTGAAGGTAACTCGATAGTTTCGCCTACATTTGAAGCTATATCATTTATATCGCAAATATTTGAATCTAAATCATTTGTGTCGCATGGATTTGAAGCTAAATCTTCTACATCGCATTGATTTAAAGCTAAATCATGTGTTTCGACTAGATTGGAAGCTAAATCGTTTATTTCGTCTGCATTTGTAGCTGTGTCACTTATATCGCAAGTATCTGAAGCTAAATAATTTGTTTCGCATGGATTTGAAGCTAACTCGTTTGATTCGTCTGCATTTGAAGCAATATCACTTATATCGCAAGTATCTGAAGCTAAATCATTTGCGTCTCATGGATTTGAAGCTAAATCTTCTACATCGCATTGATTTGAAGCTAAATCATGTGTTTCGACTAGATTGGAAGCTAAATCGTTTATTTCGTCTGCATTTGTAGCTGTATCACTTATATCTCAAGTATCTGAAGCTAAATAATTTGTTTCGCATGGATTTGAAGCTAATCCTTCTATTTCAAATTGAATTGAAGCTAAATCATGTGTTTCGCATGGATTTGAAGCTAACTCGTCTGTTTCGTCTGCATTTGAAGCTATATCACTTACATCACAGGCGTTTGAAAGTAAATTATTTGTTTCGCCTGGATTTGAAGTTAAACCTTCTAAATCGCATTGATTTGAAGCTAAATCGTGTGTTTCGCATGGATTTGAAGCTAATTCGTTTGTTGCGCAAGCAGTTGAAGCTATATCACCTACATCCGAAGTGTTTGAAACTCAATCATTTGTCCCGCATGGATTTGAAGCTAAACCATCTACTTCACATTGATTTGAAGCTAAATCTTTTGTTTCGCATGGATTTGGAGCTAACTCGTTTGTTTCACCTGCATTTGAAGCTATATCACTTATACCGCAAGTATCTGAACCTAAATCATTTGTTTCGGTTGGATTTGTAGCTAAACCTTCTACAACGCATTGATTTGAAGCTAAATCATGTGTTTCACATGGATTTGAAGGTAACTCGATAGTTTCGCCTACATTTGAAGCTATATCATTTATATCGCAAGTATTTGAATCTAAATCATTTGTGTCGCATGGATTTGAAGCTAAATCTTCTACATCGCATTGATTTAAAGCTAAATCATGTGTTTCGACTAGATTGGAAGCTAAATCGTTTATTTCGTCTGCATTTGTAGCTGTATCACTTATATCGCAAGTATCTGAAGCTAAATAATTTGTTTCGCATGGATTTGAAGCTAACTCGTTTGATTCGTCGGCATTTGAAGCTATATCACTTATACCCCAAGTGTTTGAATCTAAATCATTTGTTTCGCATGGATTTGAAGCCAAGCCTTCTACTTCGCATTGATTTGAAGCTAAGTCATGTGTATCGCATGGATTTGATGCTAACTCGTTCGTTTCGCCTGCATTTGAAGCTATACCACTCATATCGCAAGTATCTGAACCTAAATCATTTGTTTCGCATGGATTTGAAGCTAAACCTTCTACATAGCATTGATTTGAAGCTTAATCTTGTGTTTGCATGGATTTGAAACAAAGTCGTTCGTTTCGCCTGCATTTGACGATATATCACTTATATCTCAAGTATCTGAAGCTAAATCATTTGATTCGCATGTATTTGAAGCTTAACCTTAGAAATCGCATTTATTTGAACCTAATCATGTAATTCTCTTGGATTTGAAGATACCTCGTTTGTTTCGTCTGCATCTGAAGCTATATCACTTATATCGCAAGTATCTGAAGCTAAATCATTAGTTTCGCATGCATTTGAAGCTAAACATTCTACATCGCATAGGTTTGAAAATAGCTCGTTTGCTTCGTCTGCAGTTGAAGCTATATTACTTATATCGCAATTATTTGAACAAAAATCATATATTTTGTATGGATTTGAAGCTAACTCGTTTGTTTCGACTGCATTATCTGAACCTAAGTCATTTGTTTCGCATGGATTTGAAGCTAAGCCTTCTACTTCGCATTGATTTAAGCCTACATCATGTGTTTCGCTTCGATTTGAAGCTAAACCTTCTACATCGCATTGATTTGCAGCTAAATCATGTGTTTCGCATGGATTTGAAGCTAACTCGTTTGTTTCGTCTGCATTTAAAGCTATGTCACTTATATCACAAGTATCTGAAGCTAAATCATTGGTTTCGCATGATTTTGAATCTAAACCATGTGTTTCGCATGAATTTGAACCTAAATCTTGTCTTTCCTATGTATTTGAACCTTAATCATGTGTTTTGCATGGATTTGAAGCAAACTAGTTTGTTTCGTCTGCATTTGAAGCTATATCACTTGTATCGCAAGTATCTGAAGATAAATCATTTTTCCGCATGGATTTGAAGCTAAGCCTTCTACTTCGCATTGATTTGGAGCTTAATCATGTGTATCGCATGGACTTGAACCTAACTCGTTTGTTTCGTCTGCATTTGAAGCTATGTCACTTATATCACAAGTATTTGAACCTAAGTCATTTGTTTCGCATGGATTTGAAGCAAAGCCTTCTACTTCGCATTGATTTGAAGCTAAATCGTGTGTATCACATGGATTTTGAAGGTAACTCGTTTTATTCATTTGAATTTGAAGCTATATCACTTATATGGCTAGTGTTTGCTGCTATATCAATTGTTTCGCATGGATTTGAAGCTAAACCTACTACATCGCATTGATGTGAAGCTAAATCATGTGTTTCGCTTGGGTTTGAAGCTAAACCTTCTACATCGCATGGATTTGAAGCTAACTCGTTTGATTCGTCTGCATTTGAAGCTATATCACTTATACCCCAAGTGTTTGAATCTAAATCATTTGTTTCGCATGGATTTGAAGCCAAGCCTTCTACTTCGCATTGATTTGAAGCGTAATCATGTGTTTGCATGGATTTGAAGCAAAGTCGTTCGTTTCGCCTGCATTTGACGATATATCACTTATATCTCAAGTATCTGAAGCTAAATCATTTTTTCGCATGTATTTGATGCTTAACCTTAGAAATCGCATTTATTTGAACCTAATCATGTGATTCTCTTGGATTTGAAGATACCTCGTTTGTTTCGTCTGCATCTGAAGCTATATCACTTATATCGCAAGTATCTGAAGCTAAATCATTAGTTTCGCATGCATTTGAAGCTAAACATTCTACATCGCATAGGTTTGAAGCTAGCTCGTTTGCTTCGTCTGCAGTTGAAGCTATATCACTTACATCGCAATTATTTGAACAAAAATGATATATTTTGTATGGATTTGATGCTAACTCGTTTGTTTCGACTGCATTATCTGAACCTAAGTCATTTGTTTCGCATGGATTTGAAGCTATGCCTTCTACTTCGCATTGATTTGAGCCTACATCATGTGTTTCGCTTCGATTTGAAGCTAAACCTTCTACATCGCATTGATTTGCAGCTAAATCATGTGTTTCGAATGGATTTGAAGCTATCTCGTTTGTTTCGTCTGCATTTGAAGCTATATCACTTATACCCCAAGTGTTTGAATCTAAATCATTTCTTTCGCATGGATTTGAAGCCAAGCCTTCTACTTCGCATTGATTTGAAGCTAAGTCATGTGTATCGCAAGGATTTGATGCTAACTCGTTCGTTTCGCCTGCATTTGAAGCTATATCACTCATAGCGCAAGTATATGAACCTAAATCATTTGTTTCGCATGTATTTGAAGCTTAACCTTAGAAATCGCATTTATTTGAACCTAATCATCTGATTCTCTTGGATTTGAAGATACCTCGTTTGTTTCGTCTGCATCTGAAGCTATATCACTTATATCGCAAGTATCTGAAGCTAAATCATTAGTTTCGCATGCATTTGAAGCTAAACATTCTACATCGCATAGGTTTGAAGCTAGCTCGTTTGCTTCGTCTGCAGTTGAAGCTATATCACTTATATCGCAATTATTTGAACAAAATCATATATTTTGTATGGATTTGAAGCTAACTCGTTTGTTTCGACTGCATTATCTAAACCTAAGTCATTTGTTTCGCATGGATTTGAAGCTAAGCCTTCTACTTCGCATTGATTTGAGCCTACATCATGTGTTTCGCTTCGATTTGAAGCTAAACCTTCTACATCGCATTCATTTGAAGCTAAATCATGTGTTTTGCATGGATTTTAGGCTAACTCGTTCGTTTCGCCTGCATTTGATGCTACATCACTTATATCGCAAGGGTTTGAAGTTAAATCATTTGTTTCGCATGGATTTGAAGCTAAACCTTCTACATCGCTTTGATTTGAAACTAAATCATGTGTTTTGCATGGATTTGATACTAACTCGTTTGTTTCCCCTGCATTTGAAGCTATATCAGTTACATCGCAAGTATCTGATGCTAAATTATTTGTGTCGCATGGACTTGAAGCTAATCCTTCTACTTCGATTTGATTTGTAGCTAAATCATGTGTTTCGCATGGATTTGAAGCTAGCTCGTTTGTTTCCCCTGAATTTGAAGCTATATCAGTTATATCGCAAGTATCTGATACTAAATCATTTGTTTCGGATGGATTTGAAGCTAAACCTTCTACATCGCATTTATTTGAAGCTAAATCACGTGTTTTGCATGGATTTGATGCTAACTCGATAGTTTCGCCTGCATTTGAAGCTATATCATTTATATCGCAAGTATTTGAAGCTAAATCATTTGTGTCGCATGGATTTGAAGCTAAATCTTCTACATCGCATTGATTTAAAGCTAAATCATGTGTTTCGACTAGATTGGAAGCTAAATCGTTTATTTCGTCTGCATTTGTAGCTGTATCACTTATATCGCAAGTATCTGAAGCTAAATAATTTGTTTCGCATGGATTTGAAGCTAATCCTTCTACTTCAAATTGATTTGAAGCTAAATCATGTGTTTCGCATGGATTTGAAGCAAACTCGTCTGTTTCGTCTGCATTTGAAGCTATATCACTTATATCCCAAGCGTTTGAAAGTAAATTATTTGTTTCGCCTGGATTTGAAGCTAAACCTTCTACGTAGCATTGATTTGAAGCTTAATCATGTGTTTTGCATGGATTTGAAGCTAACTCGTTTGATTCGTCTGCATTTGAAGCAATATCACTTATATCGCAAGTATCTGAAGCTAAATCATTTGCGTCTCATGGATTTGAAGCTAAACCTTAAATGATGTGTATCACATGCATTTTGAATCTATCTCGTTTGGTTCGTCTGCATTTGAAGCTATATCACTTATATCGCAAGTATTTGAAGCTAAATAATTTGTGTCCCATGGACACGATGCTAAACCTTGTCCATCGCATTGATTTGCAGCTGAATCATGTGTTTCGCTTGGATTTGAAGCTATACCTTCTACATCGCTTTGATTTGAAGCTAAATCGTGTGTTTTGCATGGATTTGAAGCTAACTCGTTTGTTTCCCCTGCATTTGAAGCTATTTCAGTTATATCGCAAGTATCTGATGCTAAATCATGTGTTTCGATTGGATTTGAAGCTAAACCTTTTTCATCGCATTGATTTGCAGCTAAATCATGTGTTTCGCATGGATTTGAAGCTAACTCGTTTGTTTCGTCTGCATTTAAAGCTATGTCACTTATATCACAAGTATCTGAAGCTAAATCATTGGTTTCGCATGTATTTGAAGCTTAACCTTAGAAATCGCATTTATTTGAACCTAATCATGTGATTCTCTTGGATTTGAAGATACCTCGTTTGTTTCGTCTGCATCTGAAGCTATATCACTTATATCGCAAGTATCTGAAGCTAAATCATTAGTTTCGCATGCATTTGAAGCTAAACATACTACATCGCATAGGTTTGAAGCTAGCTCGTTTGCTTCGTCTGCAGTTGAAGCTATATCACTTGTATCGCAAGTATCTGAAGATAAATCATTTGTTCCGCATGGATTTGAAGCTAAGCCTTCTACATCGCTTTGATTTGGAGCTTAATCATGTGTATCGCATGGATTTGAAGCAAAGCCTTCTACTTCGCATTGATTTGAAGCTAAATCGTGTGTATCACATGGATTTTGAAGGTAACTCGTTTGATTCATTTGAATTTGAAGCTATATCACTTATATGGCTAGTGTTTGCTGCTATATCAAATGTTTCGCATGGATTTGAAGCTAAACCTTCTACATCGTATTGATTTGAAGCTAAATCATGTGTTTCGCTTGGGTTTGAAGCTAAACCTTCTACATCGCATGGATTTGAAGCTAACTCGTTTGATTCGTCTGCATTTGAAGCTATATCACTTATACCCCAAGTGTTTGAAGATAAATCATTTGTTCCGCATGGATTTGAAGCTAAGCCTTCTACTTCACATTGATTTGGAGCTTAATCATGTGTATCGCATGCATTTGATGCTAACTCGTTCGTTTCGCCTGCATTTGAAGCTATATCACTCATATCGCAAGTATCTGAACCTAAATCATTTGTTTCGCATGGATTTGAAGCTAAACCTTCTACATAGCATTGATTTGAAGCTTAATCATGTGTTTGCATGGATTTGAAGCAAAGTCGTTCGTTTCGCCTGCATTTGACGATATATCACTTATATCTCAAGTATCTGAAGCTAAATCATTTGTTTCGCATGTATTTGAAGCTTAACCTTAGAAATCGCATTTATTTGAACCTAATCTTGTGATTCGCTTGGATTTGAAGATACCTCGTTTGTTTCGTCTGTATCTGAAGCTATATCACTTATATCGCAAGTATCTGAAGCTAAATCATTAGTTTCGCATGCATTTGAAGCTAAACATTCTACATCGCATAGGTTTGAAGCTAGCTCGTTTGCTTCGTCTGCAGTTGAAGCTATATCACTTATATCGCAATTATTTGAACAAAAATCATATATTTTGTATGGATTTGAAGCTAACTCGTTTGTTTCGACTGCATTATCTGATCCTAAGTCATTTGTTTCGCATGGATTTGAAGCTAAGCCTTCTACTTCGCATTGATTTGAGCCTACATCATGTGTTTCGCTTCGATTTGAAGCTAAACCTTCTACATCGCATTGATTTGCAGCTAAATCATGTGTTTCGCATGGATTTGAAGCTAACTCGTTTGTTTCGTCTGCATCTGAAGCTATATCACTTATATCGCAAGTATCTGAATCTAAATCATTAGTTTCGCATGCATTTGAAGCTAAACATTCTACATCGCATAGGTTTGAAGCTAGCTCGTTTGCTTCGTCTGCAGTTGAAGCTATATCACTTATATCGCAATTATTTGAACAAAAATCATATATTTTGTATGGATTTGAAGCTAACTCGTTTGTTTCGACTGCATTATCTGAACCTAAATCATTTGTTTCGCATGGATTTGAAGCTAAGCCTTCTACTTCGCATTGATTTGAGCCTACATCATGTGTTTCGCTTCGATTTGAAGCTAAACCTTCTACATCGCATTGATTTGCAGCTAAATCATGTTTTTCGCATGGATTTGAAGCTAACTCGTTTGTTTCTTCTGCATTTAAAGCTATGTCACTTATATCACAAGTATCTGAAGCTAAATCATTGGTTTCGCATGATTTTGAATCTAAACCATGTGTTTCGCATGAATTTGAATCTAAATCTTGTCTTTCCTATGTATTTGAACCTTAATCATGTGTTTTGCATGGATTTGAAGCAAACTAGTTTGTTTCGTCTGCATTTGAAGCTATATCACTTGTATCGCAAGTATCTGAAGATAAATCATTTGTTCCGCATGGATTTGAAGCTAAGCCTTCTACTTCGCATTGATTTGGAGCTTAATCATGTGTATCGCATGGATTTGAAGCTAACTCGTTTGTTTCGTCTGCTTTTGAAGCTATATCACTTATACCCCAAGTGTTTGAATCTAAATCATTTGTTTCGCATGGATTTGAAGCCAAGCCTTCTACTTCGCATTGAT
Source organism: Megalopta genalis (assembly GCF_051020955.1). NCBI lineage: Eukaryota > Metazoa > Arthropoda > Insecta > Hymenoptera > Halictidae > Megalopta > Megalopta genalis. The sequence goes on from NW_027478052.1 coordinate 20,547, forward strand.
TTGAAGCTAAGTCATGTGTATCGCATGGATTTGATGCTAACTCGTTCGTTTCGCCTGCATTTGAAGCTATATCACTCATATCGCAAGTATCTGAACCTAAATCATTTATTTCGCATGGATTTGAAGCTAAACCTTCTACATAGCATTGATTTGAAGCTTAATCGTGTGTTTGCATGGATTTGAAGCAAAGTCGTTCGTTTCGCCTGCATTTGACGATATATCACTTATATCTCAAGTATCTGAAGCTAAATCATTTGTTTCGCATGTATTTGAAGCTTAACCTTAGAAGTCGCACTTATTTGAACCTAATCATGTGATTCTCTTGGATTTGAAGATACCTCGTTTGTTTCGTCTGCATCTGAAGCTATATCACTTATATCGCAAGTATCTGAAGCTAAATCATTAGTTTCGCATGCATTTGAAGCTAAACATTCTACATCGCATAGGTTTGAAGCTAGCTCGTTTGCTTCGTCTGCAGTTGAAGCTATATCACTTATATCGCAATTATTTGAACAAAAATCATATATTTTGTATGGATTTGAAGCTAACTCGTTTGTTTCGACTGCATTATCTGATCCTAAGTCATTTGTTTCGCATGGATTTGAAGCTAAGCCTTCTACTTCGCATTGATTTGAGCCTACATCATGTGTTTCGCTTCGATTTGAAGCTAAACCTTCTACATCGCATTGATTTGCAGCTAAATCATGTGTTTCGCATGGATTTGAAGCTAACTCGTTTGTTTCGTCTGCATTTAAAGCTATGTCACTTATATCACAAGTATCTGAAGCTAAATCATTGGTTTCGCATGATTTTGAATCTAAACCATGTGTTTCGCATGAATTTGAATCTAAATCTTGTCTTTCCTATGTATTTGAACCTTAATCATGTGTTTTGCATGGATTTGAAGCAAACTAGTTTGTTTCGTCTGCATTTGAAGCTATATCACTTGTATCGCAAGTATCTGAAGATAAATCATTTGTTCCGCATGGATTTGAAGCTAAGCCTTCTACTTCGCATTGATTTGGAGCTAAATCATGTGTATCGCATGGATTTGAAGCTAACTCGTTTGTTTCGTCTGCATTTGACGATATATCACTTATATCTCAAGTATCTGAAGCTAAATCATTTGTTTCGCATGTATTTGTAGCTTAACCTTAGAAATCGCATTTATTTGAACCTAATCATGTGATTCTCTTGGATTTGAAGATACCTCGTTTGTTTCGTCTGCATCTGAAGCTATATCACTTATATCGCAAGTATCTGAAGCTAAATCATTAGTTTCGCATGCATTTGAAGCTAAACATTCTACATCGCATAGGTTTGAAGCTAGCTCGTTTGCTTCGTCTGCAGTTGAAGCTATATCACTTATATCGCAATTATTTGAACAAAAATCATATATTTTGTATGGATTTGAAGCTAACTCGTTTGTTTCGACTGCATTATCTGATCCTAAGTCATTTGTTTCGCATGGATTTGAAGCTAAACCTTCTACATCGTATCGATTTGAAGCTAAATGATATGTATTGCATGGATTTTGAAGCTAAACCTTCTACATCGTATCGATTTGAAGCTAAATGATATGTATCGCATGGATTTTGAAGCTATCCCGTTTGATTCGTCTGCATCTGCAGCTATATCACTTATATCACAAGTGTTTGAAGCTAAATCATTTGTTTCGCATGGATTTGAAGCTAAACCTTCTACATCGCATTGATTTGAAGCTAAATCATGTGTTTTGCATGGATTTTATGCTAACTCGTTTGTTTCCCCTGCATTTGAAGCTATTTCAGTTATATCGCAAGTATCTGATGCTAAATCATTTGTCTCGCATGGATTTGAAGCTAAACCTTCTACATCGCATTTATTTACAGCTAAATCATGTGATTCGCTTGGCTTTGAAACTAACTCGTTTGTTTCGTCTGCATTTGAAGCTCTATCACTTATATCCCAAGTGTTTGAAGCTAAATCATGTGTTTCTTATGGATTTGAAGCTAACTTGTTAGTTTCGCCTGCATTTGAAGCAATATCAATGTATCGCAAGTATCTGAACCTAAATCATTTGTTTCGCATGGATTTGAAGCTCAGCCTTCTACTTCGTATCGATTTGAAGTTAAATAATATGTATCGCATGGATTTTGGAGCTTCCCCGTTTGATTCGTCTGCATTTCCTGCTATATCACTTATATTCCAAGTGTTTGTAGGTAAATCATTTGTTTCGCGTGGATTTGATGCTAAACCTTTTACATCGCATTGATTTGAAGCTAAATCATGTTTTTTTTTTATTTGAAGATATAACTTCTACATCGCTTTGATTTGAAGCTAAATCATGTGTTTTGCATGGAGTTGATGCTAACTCGTTTGTTTCCCCTGCATTTGAAGCTGTATCACATATATCGCAAGTATCTTAAGCTAAATCATTCTTTTCGCATGGATTTGATGCTAAACCTTCTACATCGCATTGATTTGAAGCTAAATCATGTGATGCGCTTGGATTTGAATCTATACCTTCTACATCGCATTGATTTGAAGATAAATCATGTTTTTCGTTTTGATTTGAAGCTAAACCTTCATACATCGCATTGCTTTGTAGCTAAATCATGTGGTTCGCTTGGATTTGAAGCTATACCTTCTACATCGCTTTGATTTGAAGCTAAATCATGTGTTTTGCATGGTTTAGATGCTAACTCGTTTGTTTCCGCTGCATTTGAAGCTATATCAGTTATATCGCAAGTATCTGATGCTAAATCATTTGTTTCGCATGGATTTGAAGCTAAACCTATTACATCGCATTGATTTGCAGCTAAATCATGTGTTTTGCATGGATTTGATGCTAACTCGTTTGTTTCCCCTGCATTTGATGCTATATCACTTATATCGTAAGTGTTTGAAGCTAAATCATTTGTTTCGCATGGATTTGAAGCTAAACCTTCTACATCGCATTGATTTACAGCTAAATCATGTGACTCGCTTGGCTTTGAAGCTAACTCGTTAGTTTCGCCAGCATTCGAAGCAATATCAATGTATCGCAAGTATCTGAACCTAAATCATTTGTCTCGCATGGATTTGAAGTTAAGCCTTCTACTTCGCATGGATTTAAAGCTAAATGATGTGTATCGCATGGATTTTGAAGCTAACTCGTTTGATTCGTCTGCATTTGAAGCTATATCAGTTATATCGCAAGTAGCTGATGCTAAATCATTTGTTTCGCATGGATTTGAAGCTAAACCTTCTACATCGCATTGATTTGAAGCTAAATCGTGTGTTTTGCATGGATTTTATGCTAACTCGTTTGTTTCCCCTGCATTTGAAGCTATATCAGTTATATCGCAAGTATCTGAAGCTAAATCATTTGTTTCGCATGTATTTGAAGCTTAACCTTAGAAATCGCATTTATTTGAACCTAATCTTGTGATTCTCTTGGATTTGAAGATACCTCGTTTGTTTCGTCTGCATCTGAAGCTATATCACTTATATCGCAAGTATCTGAAGCTAAATCATTAGTTTCGCATGCATTTGATGCTAAACATTCTACATCGCATAGGTTTGAAGCTAGCTCGTTTGCTTCGTCTGCAGTTGAAGCTATATCACTTACATCGCAATTATTTGAACAAAAATCATATATTTTGTATGGATTTGAAGCTAACTCGATTGTTTCGACTGCGTTATCTGAACCTAAGTCATTTGTTTCGCATGGATTTGAAGCTATGCCTTCTACTTCGCATTGATTTGAGCCTACATCATGTGTTTCGCTTCGATTTGAAGCTAAACCTTCTACATCGCATTGATTTGCAGCTAAATCATGTGTATCGCTTCGATTTGAAGCTAAACCTTCTACATCGCATTGATTTGCAGCTAAATCATGTGTTTCGCATGGATTTGAAGCTAACTCGTTTGTTTCGTCTGCATTTAAAGCTATGTCACTTATATCACAAGTATCTGAAGCTAAATCATTGGTTTCGCATGATTTTGAATCTAAACCATGTGTTTCGCATGAATTTGAATCTAAATCTTGTCTTTCCTATGTATTTGAACCTTAATCATGTGTTTTGCATGGATTTGAAGCAAACTAGTTTGTTTCGTCTGCATTTGAAGCTATATCACTTGTATCGCAAGTATCTGAAGATAAATCATTTGTTCCGCATGGATTTGAAGCTAAGCCTTCTACTTCGCATTGATTTGGAGCTTAATCATGTGTATCGCATGGATTTGAAGCTAACTCGTTTGTTTCGTCTGCATTTGAAGCTATATCACTTATACCCCAAGTGTTTGAATCTAAATCATTTGTTTCGCATGGATTTGAAGCCAAGCCTTCTACTTCGCATTGATTTGAAGCTAAGTCATGTGTATCGCATGGATTTGATGCTAACTCGTTCGTTTCGCCTGCATTTGAAGCTATATCACTCATATCGCAAGTATCTGAACCTAAATCATTTATTTCGCATGGATTTGAAGCTAAACCTTCTACATAGCATTGATTTGAAGCTTAATCGTGTGTTTGCATGGATTTGAAGCAAAGTCGTTCGTTTCGCCTGCATTTGACGATATATCACTTATATCTCAAGTATCTGAAGCTAAATCATTTGTTTCGCATGTATTTGAAGCTTAACCTTAGAAATCGCATTTATTTGAACCTAATCATGTGATTCTCTTGGATTTGAAGATACCTCGTTTGTTTCGTCTGCATCTGAAGCTATATCACTTATATCGCAAGTATCTGAAGCTAAATCATTAGTTTCGCATACAATTGAAGCTAAACATTCTACATCGCATAGGTTTGAAGCTAGCTCGTTTGCTTCGTCTGCAGTTGAAGCTATAACACTTATATCGCAATTATTTGAACAAAAATCATATATTTTGTATGGATTTGAAGCTAACTCGTTTGTTTCGACTGCATTATCTGATCCTAAGTCATTTGTTTCGCATGGATTTGAAGCTAAGCCTTCTACTTCGCATTGATTTGAGCCTACATCATGTGTTTCGCTTCGATTTGAAGCTAAACCTTCTACATCGCATTGATTTGCAGCTAAATCATGTGTTTCGCATGGATTTGAAGCTAACTCGTTTGTTTCGTCTGCATTTAAAGCTATGTCACTTATATCACAAGTATCTGAAGCTAAATCATTGGTTTCGCACGATTTTGAATCTAAACCATGTGTTTCGCATGAATTTGAACCTAAATCTTGTCTTTCCTATGTATTTGAACCTTAATCATGTGTTTTGCATGGATTTGAAGCTAACTCGTTTGTTTCGTCTGCATTTGAAGCTGTATCACTTATACCCCAAGTGTTTGAATCTAAATCATTTGTTTCGCATGGATTTGAAGCCAAGCCTTCTACTTCGCATTGATTTGAAGCTAAGTCATGTGTATCGCATGGATTTGATGCTAACTCGTTCGTTTCGCCTGCATTTGAAGCTATATCACTCATATCGCAAGTATCTGAACCTAAATCATTTGTTTCGCATGGATTTGAAGCTAAACCTTCTACATAGCATTGATTTGAAGCTTAATCATGTGTTTGCATGGATTTGAAGCAAAGTCGTTCGTTTCGCCAGCATTTGACGATATATCACTTATATCTCAAGTATCTGAAGCTAAATCATTTGTTTCGCATGTATTTGAAGCTTAACCTTAGAAATCGCATTTATTTGAACCTAATCTTGTGATTCTCTTGGATTTGAAGATACCTCGTTTGTTTCGTCTGCATCTGAAGCTATATCACTTATATCGCAAGTATCTGAAGCTAAATCATTAGTTTCGCATGCATTTGAAGCTAAACATTCTACATCGCATAGGTTTGAAGCTAGCTCGTTTGCTTCGTCTGCAGTTGAAGCTATAACACTTACATCGCAATTATTTGAACAAAAATCATATATTTTGTATGGATTTGAAGCTAACTCGATTGTTTCGACTGCGTTATCTGAACCTAAGTCATTTGTTTCGCATGGATTTGAAGCTATGCCTTCTACTTCGCATTGATTTGAGCCTACATCATGTGTTTCGCTCCGATTTGAAGCTAAACCTTCTACATCGCATTGATTTGCAGCTAAATCATGTGTTTCGCATGGATTTGAAGCTAACTCGTTTGTTTCGTCTGCATTTAAAGCTATGTCACTTATATCACAAGTATCTGAGGCTAAATCATTGGTTTCGCATGATTTTGAATCTAAACCATGTGTTTCGCATGAATTTGAATCTAAATCTTGTCTTTCCTATGTATTTGAACCTTAATCATGTGTTTTGCATGGATTTGAAGCAAACTAGTTTGTTTCGTCTGCATTTGAAGCTATATCACTTGTATCGCAAGTATCTGAAGATAAATCATTTGTTCCGCATGGATTTGAAGCTAAGCCTTCTACTTCGCATTGATTTGGAGCTAAATCATGTGTATCGCATGGATTTGAAGCTAACTCGTTTATTTCGTCTGCATTTGACGATATATCACTTATATCTCAAGTATCTGAAGCTAAATCATTTGTTTCGCATGTATTTGTAGCTTAACCTTAGAAATCGCATTTATTTGAACCGAATCATGTGATTCTCTTGGATTTGAAGATACCTCGTTTGTTTCGTCTGCATCTGAAGCTATATCACTTATATCGCAAGTATCTGAAGCTAAATCATTAGTTTCGCATGCATTTGAAGCTAAACATTCTACATCGCATAGGTTTGAAGCTAGCTCGTTTCCTTCGTCTGCAGTTGAAGCTATATCACTTATATCGCAGTTATTTGAACAAAAATCATATATTTTGTATGGATTTGAAGCTAACTCGTTTGTTTCGACTGCATTATCTGATCCTAAGTCATTTGTTTCGCATGGATTTGAAGCTAAATCTTCTACATCGTATCGATTTGAAGCTAAATGATATGTATTGCATGGATTTTGAAGCTAATCCCGTTTGAATCGTCTGCATTTGCAGCTATATCACTTATATCAAAAGTGTTTGGAGCTAAATCATTTGTTTCGCATGGATTTGAAGCTAATCCTACTACATCGCATTGATTTGAAGCTAAATCATGTGTTTTGCATGGATTTGATGCTAACTCGTTTGTTTCCCCTGCATTTGAAGCTATATCAGTTATATCGCAAGTATCTGAAGCTAAATCATTTCTTTCGCATGGATATGAAGCTCAACATTCTAGATCGCAATTGATTTGATGCTAAATCATGTGTTTTGCATGGATTTTATGCTAACTCGTTTGTTTACCCTGCATTTGAAGCTATTTCAGTTATATCGCAAGTATCTGATGCTAAATCATTTGTTTCGCATGGATTTGAAGCTAAACCTTCTACATCGGACTGATTTACAGCTAAATCATGTGTTTCGCATGGTTTTGTAGCTAACTCGTTCGTTTCGCCTGCATTTGATGGTATATCACTTATATCGTAAGTGTTTGAAGCTAAATCATTTGTTTCGCATGGATTTGAAGCTAAACCTTCTACATCGTATCGATTTGAAGCTAAATGATATGTATCGCATGGATTTTGAAGCTATCCCGTTTGATTCGTCTGCATTTGCAGCTATATCACTTATATCACAAGTGTTTGAAGCTAAATCATTTGTTGCGCATGGATTTGAAGCTCAACATTCTAGATCGCATTGATTTGAAGCTAAATCATGTGTTTTGCATGGATTTTATGCTAACTCGTTTGTTTACCCTGCATTTGAAGCTATTTCAGTTATATCGCAAGTATCTGAAGCTAAATCATTTGTTTCGCATGGATTTGAAGCTAAACCTTCTACATCGCATTGATTTGAAGCTAAATCATGTGTTTTGCATGGATTTTATGCTAACTCGTTTGTTTCCCCTGCATTTGAAGCTATATCAGTTATATCGCAAGTATCTGATGCTAAATCATTTGTCTCGCATGGATTTGAAGCTAAACCTTCTACATCGCATTGATTTACAGCTAAATCATGTGATTCGCTTGGCTTTGAAACTAACTCGTTTGTTTCGTCTGCATTTGAAGCTCTATCACTTATATCCCAAGTGTTTGAAGCTAAATCATGTGTTTCTTATGGATTTGAAGCTAACTTGTTTGTTTCGTCTGCATTTGAAGCTATATCACTTGTATCGCAAGTATCTGAAGATAAATCATTTTTCCGCATGGATTTGAAGCTAAGCCTTCTACTTCGCATTGATTTGGAGCTTAATCATGTGTATCGCATGGACTTGAACCTAACTCGTTTGTTTCGTCTGCATTTGAAGCTATGTCACTTATATCACAAGTATCTGAACCTAAGTCATTTGTTTCGCATGGATTTGAAGCAAAGCCTTCTACTTCGCATTGATTTGAAGCTAAATCGTGTGTATCACATGGATTTTGAAGGTAACTCGTTTTATTCATTTGAATTTGAAGCTATATCACTTATATGGCTAGTGTTTGCTGCTATATCAATTGTTTCGCATGGATTTGAAGCTAAACCTACTACATCGCATTGATGTGAAGCTAAATCATGTGTTTCGCTTGGGTTTGAAGCTAAACCTTCTACATCGCATGGATTTGAAGCTAACTCGTTTGATTCGTCTGCATTTGAAGCTATATCACTTATACCCCAAGTGTTTGAATCTAAATCATTTGTTTCGCATGGATTTGAAGCCAAGCCTTCTACTTCGCATTGATTTGAAGCTTAATCATGTGTTTGCATGGATTTGAAGCAAAGTCGTTCGTTTCGCCTGCATTTGACGATATATCACTTATATCTCAAGTATCTGAAGCTAAATCATTTTTTCGCATGTATTTGAAGCTTAACCTTAGAAATCGCATTTATTTGAACCTAATCATGTGATTCTCTTGGATTTGAAGATACCTCGTTAGTTTCGTCTGCATCTGAAGCTATATCACTTATATCGCAAGTATCTGAAGCTAAATCATTAGTTTCGCATGCATTTGAAGCTAAACATTCTACATCGCATAGGTTTGAAGCTAGCTCGTTTGCTTCGTCTGCAGTTGAAGCTATATCACTTACATCGCAATTATTTGAACAAAAATGATATATTTTGTATGGATTTGAAGCTATCTCGTTTGTTTCGACTGCATTATCTGAACCTAAGTCATTTGTTTCGCATGGATTTGAAGCTATGCCTTCTACTTCGCATTGATTTGAGCCTACATCATGTGTTTCGCTTCGATTTGAAGCTAAACCTTCTACATCGCATTGATTTGCAGCTAAATCATGTGTTTCGCATGGATTTGAAGCTAACTCGTTTGTTTCGTCTGCATTTGAAGCTATATCACTTATACCCCAAGTGTTTGAATCTAAATCATTTCTTTCGCATGGATTTGAAGCCAAGCCTTCTACTTCGCATTGATTTGAAGCTAAGTCATGTGTATCGCTTGGATTTGATGCTAACTCTTTCGTTTCGCCTGCATTTGAAGCTATATCACTCATATCGCAAGTATCTGAACCTAAATCATTTGTTTCGCATGGATTTGAAGCTAAACCTTCAACATAGCATTGATTTGAAGCTTAATCATGTGTTTGCATGGATTTGAAGCAAAGTCGTTCGTTTCGCCTGCATTTGACGATATATCACTTATATCTCAAGTATCTGAAGCTAAATCATTTGTTTCGCATGTATTTGATGCTTAACCTTAGAAATCGCATTTATTTGAACCTAATCATGTGATTCTCTTGGATTTGAAGATACCTCGTTTGTTTCGTCTGCATCTGAAGCTATATCACTTATATCGCAAGTATCTGAAGCTAAATCATTAGTTTCGCATGCATTTGAAGCTAAACATTCTACATCGCATAGGTTTGAAGCTAGCTCGGTTGCTTCGTCTGCAGTTGAAGCTATATCACTTACATCGCAATTATTTGAACAAAAATGATATATTTTGTATGGATTTGATGCTAACTCGTTTGTTTCGACTGCATTATCTGAACCTAAGTCATTTGTTTCGCATGGATTTGAAGCTATGCCTTCTACTTCGCATTGATTTGAGCCTACATCATGTGTTTCGCTTCGATTTGAAGCTAAACCTTCTACATCGCATTGATTTGCAGCTAAATCATGTGTTTCTAATGGATTTGAAGCTATCTCGTTTGTTTCGTCTGCATTTGAAGCTATATCACTTATACCCCAAGTGTTTGAATCTAAATCATTTCTTTCGCATGGATTTGAAGCCAAGCCTTCTACTTCGCATTGATTTGAAGCTAAGTCATGTGTATCGCAAGGATTTGATGCTAACTCGTTCGTTTCGCCTGCATTTGAAGCTATATCACTCATAGCGCAAGTATATGAACCTAAATCATTTGTTTCGCATGTATTTGAAGCTTAACCTTAGAAATCGCATTTATTTGAACCTAATCATCTGATTCTCTTGGATTTGAAGATACCTCGTTTGTTTCGTCTGCATCTGAAGCTATATCACTTATATCGCAAGTATCTGAAGCTAAATCATTAGTTTCGCATGCATTTGAAGCTAAACATTCTACATCGCATAGGTTTGAAGCTAGCTCGTTTGCTTCGTCTGCAGTTGAAGCTATATCACTTATATCGCAATTATTTGAACAAAATCATATATTTTGTATGGATTTGAAGCTAACTCGTTTGTTTCGACTGCATTATCTAAACCTAAGTCATTTGTTTCGCATGGATTTGAAGCTAAGCCTTCTACTTCGCATTGATTTGAGCCTACATCATGTGTTCCGCTTCGATTTGAAGCTAAACCTTCTACATCGCATTCATTTGAAGCTAAATCATGTGTTTTGCATGGATTTTACGCTAACTCGTTCGTTTCGCCTGCATTTGATGCTACATCACTTATATCGCAAGGGTTTGAAGTTAAATCATTTGTTTCGCATGGATTTGAAGCTAAACCTTCTACATCGCTTTGATTTGAAACTAAATCATGTGTTTTGCATGGATTTGATACTAACTCGTTTGTTTCCCCTGCATTTGAAGCTATATCAGTTACATCGCAAGTATCTGATGCTAAATTATTTGTGTCGCATGGACTTGAAGCTAATCCTTCTACTTCGATTTGATTTGTAGCTAAATCATGTGTTTCGCATGGATTTGAAGCTAGCTCGTTTGTTTCCCCTGAATTTGAAGCTATATCAGTTATATCGCAAGTATCTGATACTAAATCATTTGTTTCGGATGGATTTGAAGCTAAACCTTCTACATCGCATTTATTTGAAGCTAAATCACGTGTTTTGCATGGATTTGATGCTAACTCGATAGTTTCGCCTGCATTTGAAGCTATATCATTTATATCGCAAGTATTTGAAGCTAAATCATTTGTGTCGCATGGATTTGAAGCTAAATCTTCTACATCGCATTGATTTAAAGCTAAATCATGTGTTTCGACTAGATTGGAAGCTAAATCGTTTATTTCGTCTGCATTTGTAGCTGTATCACTTATATCGCAAGTATCTGAAGCTAAATAATTTGTTTCGCATGGATTTGAAGCTAATCCTTCTACTTCAAATTGATTTGAAGCTAAATCATGTGTTTCGCATGGATTTGAAGCAAACTCGTCTGTTTCGTCTGCATTTGAAGCTATATCACTTATATCCCAAGCGTTTGAAAGTAAATTATTTGTTTCGCCTGGATTTGAAGCTAAACCTTCTACGTAGCATTGATTTGAAGCTTAATCATGTGTTTTGCATGGATTTGAAGCTAACTCGTTTGATTCGTCTGCATTTGAAGCAATATCACTTATATCGCAAGTATCTGAAGCTAAATCATTTGCGTCTCATGGATTTGAAGCTAAACCTTAAATGATGTGTATCACATGCATTTTGAATCTATCTCGTTTGGTTCGTCTGCATTTGAAGCTATATCACTTATATCGCAAGTATTTGAAGCTAAATAATTTGTGTCCCATGGATACGATGCTAAACCTTGTCCATCGCATTGATTTGCAGCTGAATCATGTGTTTCGCTTGGATTTGAAGCTATACCTTCTACATCGCTTTGATTTGAAGCTAAATCGTGTGTTTTGCATGGATTTGAAGCTAACTCGTTTGTTTCCCCTGCATTTGAAGCTATTTCAGTTATATCGCAAGTATCTGATGCTAAATCATGTGTTTCGATTGGATTTGAAGCTAAACCTTTTACATCGCATTGATTTGCAGCTAAATCATGTGTTTCGCATGGATTTGAAGCTAACTCGTTTGTTTCGTCTGCATTTAAAGCTATGTCACTTATATCACAAGTATCTGAAGCTAAATCATTGGTTTCGCATGATTTTGAATCTAAACCATGTGTTTCGCATGAATTTGAACCTTAATCATGTGTTTTGCATGGATTTGAAGCAAACTAGTTTGTTTCGTCTGCATTTGAAGCTATATCACTTGTATCGCAAGTATCTGAAGATAAATCATTTGTTCCGCATGGATTTGAAGCTAAGCCTTCTACTTCGCATTGATTTGGAGCTAACTCATGTGTATCGCATGGATTTGAAGCTAACTCGTTTGTTTCGTCTGCATTTGAAGCTATATCACTTGTATCGCAAGTATCTGAAGATAAATCATTTTTTTCGCATGTATTTGAAGCTAAACCTTCTACATAGCATTGATTTGAAGCTTAATCATGTGTTTGCATGGATTTGAAGCAAAGTCGTTCGTTTCGCCTGCATTTGACGATATATCACTTATATCTCAAGTATCTGAAGCTAAATCATTTGTTTCGCATGTATTTGAAGCTTAACCTTAGAAATCGCATTTATTTGAACCTAATCATGTGATTCTCTTGGATTTGAAGATACCTCGTTTGTTTCGTCTGCATCTGAAGCTATATCACTTATATCGCAAGTATCTGAAGCTAAATCATTAGTTTCGCATGCATTTGAAGCTAAACATTCTACATCGCATAGGTTTGAAGCTAGCTCGTTTGCTTCGTCTGCAGTTGAAGCTATATCACTTATATCGCAGTTATTTGAACAAAAATCATATATTTTGTATGGATTTGAAGCTAACTCGTTTGTTTCGACTGCATTATCTGATCCTAAGTCATTTGTTTCGCATGGATTTGAAGCTAAGCCTTCTACTTCGCATTGATTTGAGCCTACATCATGTGTTTCGCTTCGATTTGAAGCTAAACCTTCTACATCGCATTGATTTGCAGCTAAATCATGTGTTTCGCATGGATTTGAAGCTAACTCGTTTGTTTCGTCTGCATTTAAAGCTATGTCACTTATATCACAAGTATCTGAAGCTAAATCATTGGTTTCGCATGATTTTGAATCTAAACCATGTGTTTCGCATGAATTTGAATCTAAATCTTGTCTTTCCTATGTATTTGAAACTTAATCATGTGTTTTGCATGGATTTGAAGCAAACTAGTTTGTTTCGTCTGCATTTGAAGCTATATCACTTGTATCGCAAGTATCTGAAGATAAATCATTTGTTCCGCATGGATTTGAAGCTAAGCCTTCTACTTCGCATTGATTTGGAGCTAAATCATGTGTATCGCATGGATTTGAAGCTAACTCGTTTGTTTCGTCTGCATTTGACGATATATCACTTATATCTCAAGTATCTGAAGCTAAATCATTTGTTTCGCATGTATTTGTAGCTTAACCTTAGAAATCGCATTTATTTGAACCTAATCATGTGATTCTCTTGGATTTGAAGATACCTCGTTTGTTTCGTCTGCATCTGAAGCTATATCACTTATATCGCAAGTATCTGAAGCTAAATCATTAGTTTCGCATGCATTTGAAGCTAAACATTCTACATCGCATAGGTTTGAAGCTAGCTCGTTTGCTTCGTCTGCAGTTGAAGCTATATCACTTATATCGCAATTATTTGAACAAAAATCATATATTTTGTATGGATTTGAAGCTAACTCGTTTGTTTCGACCGCATTATCTGATCCTAAGTCATTTGTTTCGCATGGATTTGAAGCTAAACCTTCTACATCGTATCGATTTGAAGCTAAATGATATGTATTGCATGGATTTTGAAGCTAATCCCGTTTGAATCGTCTGCATTTGCAGCTATATCACTTATATCAAATGTGTTTGGAGCTAAATCATTTGTTTCGCATGGATTTGAAGCTAATCCTACTACATCGCATTGATTTGAAGCTAAATCATGTGTTTTGCATGGATTTGATGCTAACTCGTTTGTTTCCCCTGCATTTGAAGCTATATCAGTTATATCGCAAGTATCTGAAGCTAAATCATTTCTTTCGCATGGATTTGAAGCTAAACCTTCTACATCGGACTGATTTACAGCTAAATCATGTGTTTCGCATGGTTTTGTAGCTAACTCGTTCGTTTCGCCTGCATTTGATGGTATATCACTTATATCGTAAGTGTTTGAAGCTAAATCATTTGTTTCGCATGGATTTGAAGCTAAACCTTCTACATCGTATCGATTTGAAGCTAAATGATATGTATCGCATGGATTTTGAAGCTATCCCGTTTGATTCGTCTGCAGTTGCAGCTATATCACTTATATCACAAGTGTTTGAAGCTAAATCATTTGTTGCGCATGGATTTGAAGCTCAACATTCTAGATCGCATTGATTTGAAGCAAAATCATGTGTTTTGCATGGATTTTATGCTAACTCGTTTGTTTACCCTGCATTTGAAGCTATTTCAGTTATATCGCAAGTATCTGATGCTAAATCATTTGTTTCGCATGGATTTGAAGCTAAACCTTCTACATCGGATTGATTTACAGCTAAATCATGTGTTTCGCACGGATTTGAAGCTAACTCGTTCGTTTCGCCTGCATTTGATGCTATATCACTTATATCGTAAGTGTTTTGAAGCTAAATCATTTGTTTCGCATGGATTTGAAGCTAAACCTTCTACATCGTATCGATTTGAAGCTAAATGATATGTATCGCATGGATTTTGAAGCTATCCCGTTTGATTCGTCTGCATTTGCAGCTATATCACTTATATCACAAGTGTTTGAAGCTAAATCATTTGTTTCGCATGGATTTGAAGCTAAACCTTCTACATCGCATTGATTTGAAGCTAAATCATGTGTTTTGCATGGATTTTATGCTAACTCGTTTGTTTCCCCTGCATTTGAAGCTATTTCAGTTATATCGCAAGTATCTGATGCTAAATCATTTGTCTCGCATGGATTTGAAGCTAAACCTTCTACATCGCATTGATTTACAGCTAAATCATGTGATTCGCTTGGCTTTGAAACTAACTCGTTTGTTTCGTCTGCATTTGAAGCTCTATCACTTATATCCCAAGTGTTTGAAGCTAAATCATGTGTTTCTTATGGATTTGAAGCTAACTTGTTAGTTTCGCCTGCATTTGAAGAAATATCAATGTATCGCAAGTATCTGAACCTAAATCATTTGTTTCGCATGGATTTGAAGCTCAGCCTTCTACTTCGTATCGATTTGAAGTTAAATAATATGTATCGCATGGATTTTGGAGCTTCCCCGTTTGATTCGTCTGCATTTCCTGCTATATCACTTATATTCCAAGTGTTTGTAGGTAAATCATTTGTTTCGCGTGGATT
>NW_027478053.1:0-35952 GCF_051020955.1 Megalopta genalis
CGAAACACATGATTCAGCATCGAATTCATTCGAAATACATGAATTAGCTTCAAATTCTTGCGAGACACATGATTTAGCTTCGAATTCATTCGAATCTTATGATTTAGCTTCGAATTAATTCGAAACACATGAATTAGCTTCAAATTCTTGCGAGACACATGGTTTAGCTACAAATTCATGCGAAACACGTGATTTAGCTTGAAATTCATGCGAAACACATGATTCAGATTTGAATTCATACAAAACAAATGATTTAGCTTCGAATTCATTCGAAACACTTGACTCAGCTTCAAATTCCTGCGAGACACATGATTAAGCTTCAAATTCATTCGAATCACATGATTTAGTTTCGAATTCATTCAAAACACATGTTTTAGCTTCGTATTCATTCGAATCTTATGATTTAGCTTCGAATTAATTCGAAACACATGAATTGGCTTCAAATTCTTGCGAGACACATGGTTTAGCTACAAATTCATGCGAAACACGTTATTTAGCTTGAAATTCATGCGTAACACATGATTCAGCTTCGAATTCATGCGAAAAACGTGATTAAGCTTCGAATTCAATCGGAAGACATGAATTAGATTCAAATTCTTGCTATACACATGATTATCATCACATTCATGGGAAACACGTGATTTAGCTTCATATTCATGCAAAACACATGATTGAGATTCGAATTCAAGCAAAACACATGATTTAGCTTCGAATTCATTCCAAACAAATGAATTAGCTTCAAATTCTTGCGAGACACATGGTTTAGCTACAAATTCATGAGACACACGTGATTTAGCTTGAAATTCATGCGAAACACATGATTTAGCTTCGAATTCATTCGAAACACTTGAATTAGCTTCAAATTCTTGCGAGACACATGGTTTAGCTACAAATTCATGAGACACACGTGATTTAGCTTGAAATTCATGCGAAACACATGATTTAGCTTCGAATTCATTCGAAACACTTGAATTAGCTTCAAATTCTTGCGAGACACATGACTTAGCTTCAAATTCATGCAAAACACGTGACGTAGCTTCAAATTCATGCGAAACACATGATTCAGCTTTGAATTCATGCGGAACACATGATTTAGCTTCGAATTCAATCGGAACACATGAATTAGCTTCAAATTCTTGCGATACACATGATTTAGATGCAAATTCATGCAAAACACCTGATTCAGCATCGAATTCATTCGAAACAAATGAATTAGCTTCAAATTCTTGCGGGACACATGATTTAGCTTCGAATTCATTCGAACCCCATGATTTAGCTTCGAATTAATTCGAAACACATGAATTAGATTCAAATTCTGGCGAGACACATGGTTTAGCTACAAATTCATGCGAAACACGCGATTTAGCTTGTAATTCATGCA
Source organism: Megalopta genalis (assembly GCF_051020955.1). NCBI lineage: Eukaryota > Metazoa > Arthropoda > Insecta > Hymenoptera > Halictidae > Megalopta > Megalopta genalis. The sequence continues at coordinate 1,382 of NW_027478053.1, forward strand.
AACACATGATTCAGATTTGAATTCAAACAAAACACATGATTTAGCTTCGAATTCATTCGAAACATTTGAATTAGCTTCAAATTCTTGCCAGACACATGATTTAGCTTCGAATTCATTCGAATCACATGATTTAGCTTCGAATTCATTCGAAACACATGAATTAGCTTCAAATTCATGCGAAACATGTGGTTTAGCTTCAAATTCATGCGAAACATGTGATTTAGGTTCAAAATCATGCGAAACACATGATTCAGCATCGAATTCACACGAAACATATGAATTAGCTTCAAATTTTTGCGAGACACATGATTTAGCTTCGAATTCATTCGAAAAACATGATTTAGATTTGAATTCACACAAAACACATGATTTAGCTTCGAATTCATTCGAAACACTTGAATTAGCTTCAAATTCTTGCGAGACACATGCTTTAGCTTCAAATTCATGCGAAACACCTGATTTAGCTACAAATTCATACGAAACACATGATTCAGTTTCGAATTCTTGCGAAACACATGATTCAGCTTCGGATTCATGCAAAACACACGATTTATATACGAATTCATGCAAAACACAAGATTTAGCTCCGATTTCATGCGAAATACATTACTTATCTTCAAATGCAAACGATGCAAACAATTTAGCTGCAAATTCAAGCGAAACCAGCAATATAGCGACAAATTCATTCGAAACACATGAATCAGCATCAAATTCAATCGTGGCACATGATTAGGTTTCGAATTCATGCGAAAGACATGATTTAGCTTCGAATTCATGCGAAACACGTGATTTAGCTACGAATTCATTCGAATCACATGATTTAGCTTCGAATTCATTCGATACTCTTGAATTAGATCAAAATTCTTGCGAGACACATGGTTTAGCTACAAATTCATGCGAAACACATGAGTTGGCTTCAAATCAATGCGAACTAGAAGGCTTAGCTTCAAATTCATGCGAATAAAATGTTTCAAATACTGGTGATAAACATGATTTAGCTTCAACTGCATGCGAAACAAACGAGTTAGCTTCAAATCCAAGCGATACACATGATTTAGCTACAATCAATGCGAAGTAGAGGGCTTAGCTTCAAATCCATGCAAAACGAATGATTGAGCTTCAAATAGTTAAGAATATGAGTGATATAGTTTCAAGTGCAGGCGAAACAAACGAGTTAGCTTCAAATCCATGCGAAACACATTATGTAACTTAAAATCAATGCGGAGTAGAAGGTTCATCTTCGATTCCATGCGATGCAAATGGTTTAGCTTGAACTACTTGTGATATACATGATTTAGCTTCATCTGCATGCGATACAATCGAGTTAAACTTCAAATACATGCGAAACACATGATTTAGATTCAAATCAATGCGAAGTAGAAGGCTTAGCTTCAAATCCATGCGAAAGACATGATTAAGCTTCAAATTCATGCGAAACACATGGATTAGTTTCATATTCTTGGAAACAAATGGTTTAGCTTCAGATACTTGTTTTATACATGATTTAGCTTCAACTGCATGCGAAACAAAAGAGTTAGCTTCAAAACCATGCGAAACACATGATTTAGCTTCAAATCAATGCGAACTAGTAGGCTTAGCTTCAAATCCATGCGAATCGAATGATTGAGCTTCAAATAGTTGCCAATATGAGTGATATAGTTTCAAGTGCAGGCGAAACAAACGAGTTAGCTTCAAAACCATGCGAAACACATGATTTAGCTTCAAATCAATGCGAACTAGAAAGCATAGCTTCAAATCCTTGCGAAACGAATGATTGAGCTTCAAATAGTTGCGATTATGAGTGATATAGTTTCAAGTGCAGGCGAAACAAACGAGTTAGCTTCAAATCCATGCGAAACACATTATGTAACTTCAAATCAATGCGAACTAGAAGGCTTAGCTTCAAATCCATGCGAAACGAATGATTGAGCTTCAAATAGTTGCGAATATGAGTGATATAGTTTTAAGTGCAGGCGAAACAAACGAGTTAGCTTCAAAACCATGCGAAACACATGATTTAGCTTCAAATCAATGCGAACTAGTAGGCTTAGCTTCAAATCCATGCGAAACGAATGATTGAGCTTCAAATAGTTGCCAATATGAGTGATATAGTTTCAAGTGCAGGCGAAACAAACGAGTTAGCTTCAAATCCATGCGAAACACATGAGTTGGCTTCAAATCAATGCGAACTAGAAGGCTTAGCTTCAAATTCATGCGAATAAAATGTTTTAGCTTCAAATACTGGTGATAAACATGATTTAGCTTCAACTGCATGCGAAACAAACGAGTTAGCTTCAAATCCAAGCGATACACATGATTTAGCTACAATCAATGCGAAGTAGAGGGCTTAGCTTCAAATCCATGCAAAACGAATGATTGAGCTTCAAATAGTTAAGAATATGAGTGATATAGTTTCAAGTGCAGGCGAAACAAACGAGTTAGCTTCAAATCCATGCGAAACACATTATGTAACTTCAAATCAATGCGAACTAGAAGGCTTAGCTTCAAATCCATGCGAAACGAATGATTGAGCTGCAAATAGTTGCGAATATGAGTGATATAGTTTCAAGTGCAGGCGAAACAAACGAGTTAGCTTCAAAACCATGCGTAACACATGATTTAGCTTCAAATCAATGCGAACTAGAAGGCTTAGCTTCAAATCCTTGCGAAACGAATGATTGAGCTTCAAATAGTTGCGATTATGAGTGATATAGTTTCAAGTGCAGGCGAAACAATCGAGTTAGCTTCAAATCCATGCGAAACACATTATTTAACTTCAAATCAATGCGAACTAGAAGGCTTAGCTTAAAATTCATGCGAATCAAATGTTTTAGCTTCAAATACTGGTGATATACATTATTTAGCTTCACTGCTTGCGAAACAAACGAGTTAGCTTCAAATACAAGCGAAGCACATGATCTAGCTTCAAATCCATGCGAAACACATGATTTATCATCAAATCGATGCGAAGTAGAAGGCTTAGCTTCAAATCCATGCGAAACGAATGATTGAGCTTCAAATAGTTGCGAAAATGAGTGATATAGTTTCAAGTGCAGGCGAAACAAACGAGTTAGCTTCAAAACCATGCGAAACACATGATTTAGCTTCAAATCAATGCGAACTAGAAGGCTTAGCTTCAAATCCATGCGAAACGAATGATTGAGCTTCAAATAGTTGCCAATATGAGTGATATAGTTTCAAGTGCAGGCGAAACAAACGAGTTAGCTTCAAATCCATGCGAAACACATTATTTAGCTTCAAATCAATGCGAACTAGAAGGCTTAGCTTCAAATCCATGCGAAAAGAATGATTGAGCTTCAAATAGTTGCCAATATGAGTGATATAGTTTCAAGTGCAGGCGAAACAAACGAGTTAGCTTCAAATCCATGCGAAACACATGATTTGGCTTCAAATCAATGCGAACTAGAAGGCTTAGCTTCAAATTCATGCGAATCAAATGTTTTAGCTTCAAATACTGCTGATATACATGATTTAGCTTCAACTGCAGGCGAAACAAACGAGTTAGCTTCAAATCCATGCGAAACACATGATTTAGATTCAAATCAAAGCGAATTAGAAGGCTTAGCTTCAAATCCATGCGAAACGAATGACTGAGCTTCAAATAGTTGCGAATATGAGTGATATAGTTTCAAGTGCAGGCGAAACAAACGAGTTAGCTTCAAATCCATGCGAAACACATTATGTAACTTCAAATCAATGCGAACTAGAAGGCTTAGCTTCAAATCCATGCGAAACGAATGATTGAGCTGCAAATAGTTGCGAATATGAGTGATATAGTTTCAAGTGCAGGCGAAACAAACGAGTTAGCTTCAAAACCATGCGTAACACATGATTTAGCTTCAAATCAATGCGAACTAGAAGGCTTAGCTTCAAATCCTTGCGAAACGAATGATTGAGCTTCAAATAGTTGCGATTATGAGTGATATAGTTTCAAGTGCAGGCGAAACAATCGAGTTAGCTTCAAATCCATGCGAAACACATTATTTAACTTCAAATCAATGCGAACTAGAAGGCTTAGCTTAAAATTCATGCGAATCAAATGTTTTAGCTTCAAATACTGGTGATATACATTATTTAGCTTCACTGCTTGCGAAACAAACGAGTTAGCTTCAAATACAAGCGAAGCACATGATCTAGCTTCAAATCCATGCGAAACACATGATTTATCATCAAATCGATGCGAAGTAGAAGGCTTAGCTTCCAATCCATGCGAAACGAATGATTGAGCTTCAAATAGTTGCGAAAATGAGTGATATAGTTTCAAGTGCAGGCGAAACAAACGAGTTAGCTTCAAAACCATGCGAAACACATGATTTAGCTTCAAATCAATGCGAACTAGAAGGCTTAGCTTCAAATCCATGCGAAACGAATGATTGAGCTTCAAATAGTTGCCAATATGAGTGATATAGTTTCAAGTGCAGGCGAAACAAACGAGTTAGCTTCAAATCCATGCGAAACACATTATTTAGCTTCAAATCAATGCGAACTAGAAGGCTTAGCTTCAAATCCATGCGAAAAGAATGATTGAGCTTCAAATAGTTGCCAATATGAGTGATATAGTTTCAAGTGCAGGCGAAACAAACGAGTTAGCTTCAAATCCATGCGAAACACATGATTTGGCTTCAAATCAATGCGAACTAGAAGGCTTAGCTTCAAATTCATGCGAATCAAATGTTTTAGCTTCAAATACTGCTGATATACATGATTTAGCTTCAACTGCAGGCGAAACAAACGAGTTAGCTTCAAATCCATGCGAAACACATGATTTAGATTCAAATCAAAGCGAATTAGAAGGCTTAGCTTCAAATCCATGCGAAACGAATGACTGAGCTTCAAATAGTTGCGAATATGAGTGATATAGTTTCAAGTGCAGGCGAAACAAACGAGTTAGCTTCAAATCCATGCGAAACACATGATTTGGCTTCAAATCAATGCGAACTAGAAGGCTTAGCTTCAAATTCATGCGAATCAAATGTTTTAGCTTCAAATACTGGTGATATACATGATTTAGCTTCAACTGCAGGCAAAACAAACGAGTTAGCTTCAAATCCATGCGAAACACATGATTTAGATTCAAATCAAAGCGAATTAGAAGGCTTAGCTACAAATCCATGCGAAACGAATGACTGAGCTTAAAATAGTTGCGAATATGAGTGATATAGTTTCAAATGGAGGCGAAACAAACGAGTTAGCTTCAAATCCGTGCGACACACATGATTTAGCTTCAAATCAATGCGAACTAGAAGGCTTAGCTTCAAATTCAAGCGAATCAATTGTTTTAGCTTCAAATACTGGTGATATACATTATTTAGCTTCAACTGCATGCGAAACGAGCGAGTTATTCTTGAAATCCATGCGGAACACATGATTTAGCTTCAAATCAATGCGAAGTAGAAGGCTTAGCTTCAAATACGTGCGAAACAAATGCTTTAGCTTCAAATACTTGTGACATACATGATTCAGCTACAACTGCATGCGAAACAAACGAGTTAGCTTCAAATCCAAGCGAAACACATGATTTATCTACAATCAATGCGAAGTAGCGGGCTTAGCTTCAAATCCATGCGAAACGAATGATTGAGCATCAAATAGTTGCGAATATGAGTGATATAGTTTCAAGTGCAGGCGAAACAAACGAGTTAGCTTCAAAACCATGCGATACACATGATTTAGCTTCAAATCAATGCGAACTAGAAGGCTTAGCTTCAAATCCATGCGAAACGAATGATTGAGCTTCAAATAGTTGCGAATATGAGTGATATAGTTTCAAGTGCAGGCGAAACAAACGAGTTAGCTTCAAATCCATGCGAAACACATGATTTGGCTTCAAATCAATGCGAACTAGAAGGCTTAGCTTCAAATTCATGCGAATCAAATGTTTTAGCTTCAAATACTGGTGATATACATAATTTAGCTTCAACTGCAGGCAAAACAAACGAGTTAGCTTCAAATCCATGCGAAACACAAGATTTAGATTCAAATCAAAGCGAATTAGTAGGCTTAGCTTCAAATCCATGCGAAACGAATGACTGAGCTTCAAATAGTTGCGAATATGAGTGATATAGTTTCAAATGGAGGCGAAACAAACGAGTTTGCTTCAAATCCATGAGAAACACATTATTTAACTTCCAATCAATACGAACTAGAAGGCTTAGCTTCAAATTCATGCGAATCAAATGTTTTAGCTTCAAATACTGGTGATATACAATATTTAGCTTCACTGCTTGCGAAACAAACGAGTTAGCTTCAAATACAAGCGAAGCACATGATCTAGCTTCAAATCCATGCGAAACACATGATTTAGCATCAAATCGATGCGAAGTAGAAGGCTTAGCTTCAAATCCATGCGAAAAGAATGATTGAGCTTCAAATAGTTGCCAATATGAGTGATATAGTTTCAAGTGCAGGCGAAACAAACGAGTTAGCTTCAAATCCATGCGAAACACATGAGTTGGCTTCAAATCAATGCGAACTAGAAGGCTTAGCTTCAAATTCATGCGAATAAAATGTTTTAGCTTCAAATACTGGTGATATACATGATTTAGCTTCAACTGCATGCGAAACAAACGAGTTAGTTTCAAATCCAAGCGAAACACATGATTTAGCTACAATCAATGCGAAGTAGAGGGCTTAGCTTCAAATCCATGCGAAACGAATGATTGAGCTTCAAATAGTTGCGAATATTAGTGATATAGTTTCAAGTGCAGGCGAATCAAACGAGTTAGCTTCAAATCCATGCGAAACACATTATTTAGCTTCAAATCAATGCGAACTAGAAGGCTTAGGTTCAAATCCATGCGAAACGAACGATTGAGCTTCACATAGTTGCGAATATGAGTGATATAGTTTCAAGTGCAGGCGAAACAAACGAGTTAGCTTCAAATCCATGCGAAACACATGATTTGGCTTCAAATCAATGCGAACTAGAAGGCTTAGCTTCAAATCCATGCGAAACGAATGATTGAGCTTCACATAGTTGCGAATATGAGTGATATAGTTTCAAGTGCAGGCGAAACAAACGAGTTAACTTCAAATCCATGCGACACACATGATTTAGCTTCAAATCAATGCGAACTAGAAGGCTTAGCTTCAAATTCATGCGAATCAAATGTTTTAGCTTCAAATACTGGTGATATACATTATTTAGCTTCAACTGCATGCGAAACGAGCGAGTTATTCTTGAAATCCATGCCGAACACACGATTTAGCTTCAAATCAATGCGAAGTAGAAGGCTTAGCTTCAAATACATGCGAAACAAATGCTTTAGCTTCAAATACTTGTGACATACATGATTCAGCTTCAACTGCATGCGAAACAAACGAGTTAGCTTCAAATCCAAGCGAAACACATGATTTAGCTTCAAATCAATGCGAAGTAGAAGGCTTAGCTTCAAATACATGCGAAACAAATGCTTTAGCTTCAAATACTTGTGACATACATGATTCAGCTTCAACTGCATGCGAAACAAACGAGTTACCTTCAAATCCAAGCGAAACACATGATTTAGCTACAATCAATGCGAAGTAGCGGGCTTAGCTTCAAATCCATGCGAAACGATTGATTGAGCTTCAAATAGTTGCGAATATGAGTGATATAGTTTCAAGTGCAGGCGAAACAAACGAGTTAGCTTCAAATCCATGCGAAACACATTATTTAGCTTCAAATCAATGCGAACTAGAAGGCTTAGCTTCAAATCACTGCGAAAAGAATGATTGAGCTTCAAATAGTTGCGAATATGAGTGATATAGTTTCAAGTGCAGGCGAAACAAACGAGTTAGCTTCAAAACCATGCGATACACATGATTTAGCTTCAAATCAATGCGAACTAGAAGGCTTAGCTTCAAATCCATGCGAAACGAATGATTGAGCTTCAAATAGTTGCGAATATGAGTGATATAGTTTCAAGTGCAGGCGAAACAAACGAGTTAGCTTCAAATCCATGCGAAACACATGATTTAGCTTCAAATCAATGCGAACTAGAAGGCTTAGGTTCAAATCCTTGCGAAACGAATGATTGAGCTTCAAATAGTTGCGATTATGAGTGATATAGTTTCAAGTGCAGGCGAAACAAACGAGTTAGCTTCAAATCCATGCGAAACACATTATTTAACTACAAATCAATGCGAACTAGAAGGCTTAGCTTCAAATCCATGCGAAACGAATGATTGAGCTTCAAATAGTTGCCAATATGAGTGATATAGTTTCAAGTGCAGGCGAAACAAACGAGTTAGCTTCAAATCCATGCGAAACACATTATTTAGCTTCAAATCAATGCGAACTAGAAGGCTTAGCTTCAAATCCATGCGAAAAGAATGATTGAGCTTCAAATAGTTGCCAATATGAGTGATATAGTTTCAAGTGCAGGCGAAACAAACGAGTTAGCTTCAAATCCATGCGAAACACATTATTTAGCTTCAAATCAATGCGAACTAGAAGGCTTAGCTTCAAATCCATGCGAAACGAATGATTGAGCTTCAAATAGTTGCGAATATGAGTGATATAGTTTCAAGTGCAGGCGAAACAAACGAGTTAGCTTCAAAACCATGCGAAACACATGATTTAGCTTCAAATCAATGCGAACTAGTAGGCTTAGCTTCAAATCCATGCGAAACGAATGATTGAGCTTCAAATAGTTGCCAATATGAGTGATATAGTTTCAAGTGCAGGCGAAACAAACGAGTTAGCTTCAAATCCATGCGAAACACATGAGTTGGCTTCAAATCAATGCGAACTAGAAGGCTTAGCTTCAAATTCATGCGAATAAAATGTTTTAGCTTCAAATACTGGTGATATACATGATTTAGCTTCAACTGCATGCGAAACAAACGAGTTAGCTTCAAATCCAAGCGAAACACATGATTTAGCTACAATCAATGCGAAGTAGAGGGCTTAGCTTCAAATCCATGCGAAACGAATGATTCAGCTTCAAATAGTTGCGAATATGAGTGATATAGTTTGAAGTGCAGGGCGAAACAAACGAGTTAGCTTCAAATCCATGCGAAACACATTATTTAGCTTCAAATCAATGCGAACTAGAAGGCTTAGCTTCAAATCCATGCGAAACGAATGATTGAGCTTCACATAGTTGCGAATATGAGTGATATAGTTTCAAGTGCAGGCGAAACAAACGAGTTAGCTTCAAATCCATGCGAAACACATGATTTGGCTTCAAATCGATGCGAAGTAGAAGGCTTAGCTTCAAATCCATGCGAAACGAATGATTGAGCTTCACATAGTTGCGAATATGAGTGATATAGTTTCCAGTGCAGGCGAAACAAACGAGTTAGCTTCAAAACCATGCGAAACACATGATTTAGCTTCAAATCAATGCGAACTAGAAGGCTTAGCTTCAAATCCTTGCGAAACGAATGATTGAGCTTCAAATAGTTGCGATTATGAGTGATATAGTTTCAAGTGCAGGCGAAACAAACGAGTTAGCTTCAAATCCATGCGAAACACATTATTTAACTTCAAATCAATGCGAACTAGAAGGCTTAGGTTCAAATCCATGCGAAACGAATGATTGAGCTTCAAATAGTTGCCAATATGAGTGATATAGTTTCAAGTGCAGGCGAAACAAACGAGTTAGCTTCAAATCCATGCGAAACACATTATTTAGCTTCAAATCAATGCGAACTAGAAGGCTTAGCTTCAAATCCATGCGAAACGAATGATTGAGCTTCAAATAGTTGCGAATATGAGTGATATAGATTCAAGTGCAGGCGAAACAAACGAGTTAGCTTCAAAACCATGCGAAACACATGATTTAGCTTCAAATCAATGCGAACTAGTAGGCTTAGCTTCAAATCCATGCGAAACGAATGATTGAGCTTCAAATAGTTGCCAATATGAGTGATATAGTTTCAAGTGCAGGCGAAACAAACGAGTTAGCTTCAAATCCATGCGAAACACATGAGTTGGCTTCAAATCAATGCGAACTAGAAGGCTTAGCTTCAAATTCATGCGAATAAAATGTTTTAGCTTCAAATACTGGTGATATACATGATTTAGCTTCAACTGCATGCGAAACAAACGAGTTAGCTTCAAATCCAAGCGAAACACATGATTTAGCTACAATCAATGCGAAGTAGAGGGCTTAGCTTCAAATCCATGCGAAACGAATGATTGAGCTTCAAATAGTTGCGAATATGAGTGATATAGTTTCAAGTGCAGGCGAAACAAACGAGTTAGCTTCAAAACCATGCGAAACACATGATTTAGCTTCAAATCAATGCGAACTAGTAGGCTTAGCTTCAAATCCATGCGAAACGAATGATTGAGCTTCAAATAGTTGCCAATATGAGTGATATAGTTTCAAGTGCAGGCGAAACAAACGAGTTTGCTTCAAAACCATGCGAAACACATGATTTAGCTTCAAATCAATGCGAACTAGAAGGCATAGCTTCAAATCCTTGCGAAACGAATGATTGAGCTTCAAATAGTTGCGATTATGAGTGATATAGTTTCAAGTGCAGGCGAAACAAACGAGTTAGCTTCAAATCCATGCGAAACACATTATGTAACTTCAAATCAATGCGAACTAGAAGGCTTAGCTTCAAATCCATGCGAAACGAATGATTGAGCTTCAAATAGTTGCGAATATGAGTGATATAGTTTCAAGTGCAGGCGAAACAAACGAGTTAGCTTCAAAACCATGCGAAACACATGATTTAGCTTCAAATCAATGCGAACTAGTATGCTTAGCTTCAAATCCATGCAAAACGAATGATTGAGCTTCAAATAGTTGCCAATATGAGTGATATAGTTTCAAGTGCAGGCGAAACAAACGAGTTAGCTTCAAATCCATGCGAAACACATGAGTTGGCTTCAAATCAATGCGAACTAGAAGACTTAGCTTCAAATTCATGCGAATAAAATGTTTTAGCTTCAAATACTGGTGATAAACATGATTTAGCTTCAACTGCATGCGAAACAAACGAGTTAGCTTCAAATCCAAGCGATACACATGATTTAGCTACAATCAATGCGAAGTAGAGGGCTTAGCTTCAAATCCATGCAAAACGAATGATTGAGCTTCAAATAGTTAAGAATATGAGTGATATAGTTTCAAGTGCAGGCGAAACAAACGAGTTAGCTTCAAATCCATGCGAAACACATTATGTAACTTCAAATCAATGCGAACTAGAAGGCTTAGCTTCAAATCCATGCGAAACGAATGATTGAGCTGCAAATAGTTGCGAATATGAGTGATATAGTTTCAAGTGCAGGCGAAACAAACGAGTTAGCTTCAAAACCATGCGTAACACATGATTTAGCTTCAAATCAATGCGAACTAGAAGGCTTAGCTTCAAATCCTTGCGAAACGAATGATTGAGCTTCAAATAGTTGCGATTATGAGTGATATAGTTTCAAGTGCAGGCGAAACAATCGAGTTAGCTTCAAATCCATGCGAAACACATTATTTAACTTCAAATCAATGCGAACTAGAAGGCTTAGCTTAAAATTCATGCGAATCAAATGTTTTAGCTTCAAATACTGGTGATATACATTATTTAGCTTCACTGCTTGCGAAACAAACGAGTTAGCTTCAAATACAAGCGAAGCACATGATCTAGCTTCAAATCCATGCGAAACACATGATTTAGCATCAAATCGATGCGAAGTAGAAGGCTTAGCTTCAAATCCATGCGAAACGAATGATTGAGCTTCAAATAGTTGCGAAAATGAGTGATATAGATTCAAGTGCAGGCGAAACAAACGAGTTAGCTTCAGAACCATGCGAAACACATGATTTAGCTTCAAATCAATGCGAACTAGAAGGCTTAGCTTCAAATCCATGCGAAACGAATGATTGAGCTTCAAATAGTTGCCAATATGAGTGATATAGTTTCAAGTGGAGGCGAAACAAACGAGTTAGCTTCAAATCCATGCGAAACACATTATTTAGCTTCAAATCAATGCGAACTAGAAGGCTTAGCTTCAAATCCATGCGAAAAGAATGATTGAGCTTCAAATAGTTGCCAATATGAGTGATATAGTTTCAAGTGCAGGCGAAACAAACGAGTTAGCTTCAAATCCATGCGAAACACATGATTTGGCTTCAAATCAATGCGAACTAGAAGGCTTAGCTTCAAATTCATGCGAATCAAATGTTTTAGCTTCAAATACTGCTGATATACATGATTTAGCTTCAACTGCAGGCAAAACAAACGAGTTAGCTTCAAATCCATGCGAAACACATGATTTAGATTCAAATCAAAGCGAATTAGAAGGCTTAGCTTCAAATCCATGCGAAACGAATGACTGAGCTTCAAATAGTTGCGAATATGAGTGATATAGTTTCAAGTGCAGGCGAAACAAACGAGTTAGCTTCAAATCCATGCGAAACACATGATTTGGCTTCAAATCAATGCGAACTAGAAGGCTTAGCTTCAAATTCATGCGAATCAAATGTTTTAGCTTCAAATGCTGGTGATATACATGATTTAGCTTCAACTGCAGGCAAAACAAACGAGTTAGCTTCAAATCCATGCGAAACACATGATTTAGATTCAAATCAAAGCGAATTAGAAGGCTTAGCTACAAATCCATGCGAAACGAATGACTGAGCTTAAAATAGTTGCGAATATGAGTGATATAGTTTCAAATGGAGGCGAAACAAACGAGTTAGCTTCAAATCCGTGCGACACACATGATTTAGCTTCAAATCAATGCGAACTAGAAGGCTTAGCTTCAAATTCAAGCGAATCAATTGTTTTAGCTTCAAATACTGGTGATATACATTATTTAGCTTCAACTGCATGCGAAACGAGCGAGTTATTCTTGAAATCCATGCGGAACACATGATTTAGCTTCAAATCAATGCGAAGTAGAAGGCTTAGCTTCAAATACGTGCGAAACAAATGCTTTAGCTTCAAATACTTGTGACATACATGATTCAGCTACAACTGCATGCGAAACAAACGAGTTAGCTTCAAATACAAGCGAAACACATGATTTATCTACAATCAATGCGAAGTAGCGGGCTTAGCTTCAAATCCATGCGAAACGAATGATTGAGCATCAAATAGTTGCGAATATGAGTGATATAGTTTCAAGTGCAGGCGAAACAAACGAGTTAGCTTCAAAACCATGCGATACACATGATTTAGCTTCAAATCAATGCGAACTAGAAGGCTTAGCTTCAAATCCATGCGAAACGAATGGTTGAGCTTCAAATAGTTGCGAATATGAGTGATATAGTTTCAAGTGCAGGCGAAACAAACGAGTTAGCTTCAAATCCATGCGAAAAACATTATTTAGCTTCAAATCAATGCGAACTAGAAGGCTTAGCTTCAAATCCATGCGAAACGAATGATTGAGCTTCAAATAGTTGCGAATATGAGTGATATAGTTTCAAGTGCAGGCGAAACAAACGAGTTAGCTTCAAATCCATGCGAAACACATGATTTGGCTTCAAATCAATGCGAACTAGAAGGCTTAGCTTCAAATTCATGCGAATCAAATGTTTTAGCTTCAAATACTGGTGATATACATAATTTAGCTTCAACTGCAGGCAAAACAAACGAGTTAGCTTCAAATCCATGCGAAACACAAGATTTAGATTCAAATCAAAGCGAATTAGAAGGCTTAGCTTCAAATCCATGCGAAACGAATGACTGAGCTTCAAATAGTTGCGAATATGAGTGATATAGTTTCAAATGGAGGCGAAACAAACGAGTTTGCTTCAAATCCATGCGAAACACATTATTTAACTTCAAATCAATGCGAACTAGAAGGCTTAGCTTCAAATTCATGCGAATCAAATGTTTTAGCTTCAAATACTGGTGATATACATTATTTAGCTTCACTGCTTGCGAAACAAACGAGTTAGCTTCAAATACAAGCGAAGCACATGATCTAGCTTCAAATCCATGCGAAACACATGATTTAGCATCAAATCGATGCGAAGTAGAAGGCTTAGCTTCAAATCCATGCGAAAAGAATGATTGAGCTTCAAATAGTTGCCAATATGAGTGATATAGTTTCAAGTGCAGGCGAAACAAACGAGTTAGCTTCAAATCCATGCGAAACACATGAGTTGGCTTCAAATCAATGCGAACTAGAAGGCTTAGCTTCAAATTCATGCGAATAAAATGTTTTAGCTTCAAATACTGGTGATATACATGATTTAGCTTCAACTGCATGCGAAACAAACGAGTTAGTTTCAAATCCAAGCGAAACACATGATTTAGCTACAATCAATGCGAAGTAGAGGGCTTAGCTTCAAATCCATGCGAAACGAATGATTGAGCTTCAAATAGTTGCGAATATTAGTGATATAGTTTCAAGTGCAGGCGAATCAAACGAGTTAGCTTCAAATCCATGCGAAACACATTATTTAGCTTCAAATCAATGCGAACTAGAAGGCTTAGCTTCAAATCCATGCGAAACGAACGATTGAGCTTCACATAGTTGCGAATATGAGTGATATAGTTTCAAGTGCAGGCGAAACAAACGAGTTAGCTTCAAATCCATGCGAAACACATGATTTGGCTACAAATCAATGCGAACTAGAAGGCTTAGCTTCAAATCCATGCGAAACGAATGATTGAGCTTCACATAGTTGCGAATATGAGTGATATAGTTTCAAGTGCAGGCGAAACAAACGAGTTAACTTCAAATCCATGCGACACACATGATTTAGCTTCAAATCAATGCGAACTAGAAGGCTTAGCTTCAAATTCATGCGAATCAAATGTTTTGGCTTCAAATACTGGTGATATACATTATTTAGCTTCAACTGCATGCGAAACGAGCGAGTTATTCTTGAAATCCATGCCGAACACACGATTTAGCTTCAAATCAATGCGAAGTAGAAGGCTTAGCTTCAAATACATGCGAAACAAATGCTTTAGCTTCAAATACTTGTGACATACATGATTCAGCTTCAACTGCATGCGAAACAAACGAGTTAGCTTCAAATCCAAGCGAAACACATGATTTAGCTTCAAATCAATGCGAAGTAGAAGGCTTAGCTTCAAATACATGCGAAACAAATGCTTTAGCTTCAAATACTTGTGACATACATGATTCAGCTTCAACTGCATGCGAAACAAACGAGTTACCTTCAAATCCAAGCGAAACACATGATTTAGCTACAATCAATGCGAAGTAGCGGGCTTAGCTTCAAATCCATGCGAAACGATTGATTGAGCTTCAAATAGTTGCGAATATGAGTGATATAGTTTCAAGTGCAGGCGAAACAAATGAGTTAGCTTCAAAACCATGCCATACACATGATTTAGCTTCAAATCAATGCGAACTAGAAGGCTTAGCTTCAAATCCATGCGAAACGAATGATTGAGCTTCAAATAGTTGCGAATATGAGTGATATAGTTTCAAGTGCAGGCGAAACAAACGAGTTAGCTTCAAATCCATGCGAAACACATTATTTAGCTTCAAATCAATGCGAACTAGAAGGCTTAGCTTCAAATCCATGCGAAACGAATGATTGAGCTTCACATAGTTGCGAATATGAGTGATATAGTTTCAAGTGCAGGCGAAACAAACGAGTTAGCTTCAAAACCATGCGATACACATGATTTAGCTTCAAATCAATGCGAACTAGAAGGCTTAGCTTCAAATCCATGCGAAACGAATGATTGAGCTTCAAATAGTTGCGAATATGAGTGATATAGTTTCAAGTGCAGGCGAAACAAACGAGTTAGCTTCAAATCCATGCGAAACACATGATTTAGCTTCAAATCAATGCGAACTAGAAGGCTTAGCTTCAAATTCATGCGAATAAAATGTTTTAGCTTCAAATACTGGTGATATACATTATTTAGCTTCACTGCATGCGAAACAAACGAGTTAGCTTCAAATCCAAAGGAAACACATCATTTAATTTCAAATCGATGCGAAGTAGAAGGCTTAGCTCCAAATCAGTGCGAAACAAATTGTTTAGCTTCAAATACTTGTGATATACATGATTCAGCTTCAACTGCATGCGAAACAAACGAGGTAGCTTCAAATCCAAGCGAAACACATGATTTAGCTACAATCAATGCAAAGTAGAGGGCTTAGCTTCAAATCCATGCGAATCAAATGGTTTAGCTTCAAATACATGTGATATACGTGATTTATCTTCAAATGCAGGCGGAGCAAAAGAGTTGGCTTCAAATCAATGCGGAACACGTAATTTAGATTCAAATCATGCGAAGTAGAAACCTTAGCTTCAAATCAATGCGAAACAAAAGTTTAGCTTCATATACTAGTCATATACATGATTTAGCTTCAACTGCATGCGAAACAAGCGAGTTATTCTTGAAATCCATGCGGAACACATGATTTAGCTACAAATCAATGCGAAGTAGAAGGCTTAGCTTCAAATACATGCGAAACAAATGCATTAGCTTCAAATACTTGTGACATACATGATTCAGCCTCAACTGCATGCGAAACAAACGAGTTAGCGTCAAATCCAAGCGAAACAAATGATTTAGCTACAATACATGCGAAACGAATGATTGAGATTCAAATTGTTGCGAATATGAGTGATATAGATTCAAGTGCAGGCGAAACAAACGAGTTAGCTTCAAAACCATGCGGAACACATGATTTAGCTTCAAATCAATGCGAACTAGAAGGCTTAGCTTCAAATCCTTGCGAATCAAATGTTTTAGCTTCAAATACTGGTGATATACATTATTTAGCTTCACTGCTTGCGAAACAAACGAGTAAGCTTCAAATACAAGCGAAGCATATGATCTAGCTTCAAATCCATGCGAAACACATGATGTAGCATCAAATCGATGCGAAGTAGAAGGCTTAGCTTCAAATCCATGCGAAACGAATGATTGAGCTTCAAATAGTTGCGAAAATGAGTGATATAGTTTCAAGTGCAGGCAGAACATACGAGTCAGCTTCAAAACCATGCGAAACACATGATTTAGCTTCAAATCAATGCGAACTAGAAGGCTTAGCTTCAAATCCATGCGAAACGAATGATTGAGCTTCAAATAGTTGCCAATATGAGTGATATAGTTTCAAGTGCAGGCGAAACAAACGAGTTAGCTTCAAATCCATGCGAAACACATTATTTAGCTTCAAATCAATGCGAACTAGAAGGCTTAGCTTCAAATCCATGCGAAACGGATGATTGAGCTTCAAATAGTTGCGAATATGAGTGATATAGTTTCAAGTGCAGGCGAAACAAACGAGTTAGCTTCAAAACCATGCGAAACACATGATTTAGCTTCAAATCAATGCGAACTAGTAGGCTTAGCTTCAAATCCATGCGAAACGAATGATTGAGCTTCAAATAGTTGCCAATATGAGTGATATAGTTTCAAGTGCAGGCGAAACAAACGAGTTAGCTTCAAATCCATGCGAAACACAAGAGTTGGCTTCAAATCAATGCGAACTAGAAGGCTTAGCTTCAAATTCATGCGAATAAAATGTTTTAGCTTCAAATACTGGTGATAAACATGATTTAGCTTCAACTGCATGCGAAACAAACGAGTTAGCTTCAAATCCAAGCGAAACACATGATTTAGCTACAATCAATGCGAAGTAGAGGGCTTAGCTTCAAATCCATGCGAAACGAATGATTGAGCTTCAAATAGTTGCGAATATGAGTGATATAGTTTCAAGTGCAGGCGAAACAAACGAGTTAGCTTCAAATCCATGCGAAACACATTATTTAGCTTCAAATCAATGCGAACTAGAAGGCTTAGCTTCAAATCCATGCGAAACGAATGATTGAGCTTCACATAGTTGCGAATATGAGTGATATAGTTTCAAGTGCAGGCGAAACAAACGAGTTAGCTTCAAATCCATGCGAAACACATTATTAAACTTCAAATCAATGCGAACTAGAAGGCTTAGCTTCAAATTCATGCGAAACAAAAGTTTAGCTTCATATACTAGTCATATACATGATTTAGCTTCAACTGCATGCGAAACAAGCGAGTTATTCTTGAAATCCATGCGGAACACATGATTTAGCTTCAAATCAATGCGAAGTAGAAGGCTTAGCTTCAAATCCATGCGAAACGAATGATTGAGCTTCAAATAGTTGCGAAAATGAGTGATATAGTTTCAAGTGCAGGCGAAACAAACGAGTTAGCTTCAAAACCATGCGAAACACATGATTTAGCTTCAAATCAATGCGAACTAGAAGGCTTAGCTTCATATCCATGCGAAACGAATGATTGAGCTTCAAATAGTTGCGAATATGAGTGATATAGTTTCAAGTGCAGGCGAAACAAACGAGTTAGCTTCAAATCCATGCGAAACACATTATTTAGCTTCAAATCAATGCGAACTAGAAGGCTTAGCTTCAAATCCATGCGAAAAGAATGATTGAGCTTCAAATAGTTGCGAATATGAGTGATATAGTTTCAAATGGAGGCGAAACAAACGAGTTAGCTTCAAATCCATGCGGAACACATGATTTAGCTTCAAATCAATGCGAAGTAGAAGGCTTAGCTTCAAATCCATGCGAAACGAATGATTGAGCTTCACATAGTTGCGAATATGAGTGATATAGTTTCCAGTGCAGGCGAAACAAACGAGTTAGCTTCAAAACCATGCGAAACACATGATTTAGCTTCAAATCAATGCGAACTAGAAGGCTTAGGTTCAAATCCTTGCGAAACGAATGATTGAGCTTCAAATAGTTGCGATTATGAGTGATATAGTTTCAAGTGCAGGCGAAACAAACGAGTTAGCTTCAAATCCATGCGAAACACATTATGTAACTTCAAATCAATGCGAACTAGAAGGCTTAGCTTCAAATCCATGCGAAACGAATGATTGAGCTGCAAATAGTTGCGAATATGAGTGATATAGTTTCAAGTGCAGGCGAAACAAACGAGTTAGCTTCAAAACCATGCGTAACACATGATTTAGCTTCAAATCAATGCGAACTAGAAGGCTTAGCTTCAAATCCTTGCGAAACGAATGATTGAGCTTCAAATAGTTGCGATTATGAGTGATATAGTTTCAAGTGCAGGCGAAACAATCGAGTTAGCTTCAAATCCATGCGAAACACATTATTTAACTTCAAATCAATGCGAACTAGAAGGCTTAGCTTAAAATTCATGCGAATCAAATGTTTTAGCTTCAAATACTGGTGATATACATTATTTAGCTTCACTGCTTGCGAAACAAACGAGTTAGCTTCAAATACAAGCGAAGCACATGATCTAGCTTCAAATCCATGCGAAACACATGATTTAGCATCAAATCGATGCGAAGTAGAAGGCTTAGCTTCAAATCCATGCGAAACGAATGATTGAGCTTCAAATAGTTGCGAAAATGAGTGATATAGTTTCAAGTGCAGGCGAAACAAACGAGTTAGCTTCAAAACCATGCGAAACACATGATTTAGCTTCAAATCAATGCGAACTAGAAGGCTTAGCTTCAAATCCATGCGAAACGAATGATTGAGCTTCAAATAGTTGCCAATATGAGTGATATAGTTTCAAGTGCAGGCGAAACAAACGAGTTAGCTTCAAATCCATGCGAAACACATTATTTAGCTTCAAATCAATGCGAACTAGAAGGCTTAGCTTCAAATCCATGCGAAACACATGATTTGGCTTCAAATCAATGCGAACTAGAAGGCTTAGCTTCAAATTCATGCGAATCAAATGTTTTAGCTTCAAATACTGCTGATATACATGATTTAGCTTCAACTGCAGGCAAAACAAACGAGTTAGCTTCAAATCCATGCGAAACACATGATTTAGATTCAAATCAAAGCGAATTAGAAGGCTTAGCTTCAAATCCATGCGAAACGAATGACTGAGCTTCAAATAGTTGCGAATATGAGTGATATAGTTTCAAGTGCAGGCGAAACAAACGAGTTAGCTTCAAATCCATGCGAAACACATGATTTGGCTTCAAATCAATGCGAACTAGAAGGCTTAGCTTCAAATTCATGCGAATCAAATGTTTTAGCTTCAAATACTGGTGATATACATGATTTAGCTTCAACTGCAGGCAAAACAAACGAGTTAGCTTCAAATCCATGCGAAACACATGATTTAGATTCAAATCAAAGCGAATTAGAAGGCTTAGCTACAAATCCATGCGAAACGAATGACTGAGCTTAAAATAGTTGCGAATATGAGTGATATAGTTTCAAATGGAGGCGAAACAAACGAGTTAGCTTCAAATCCGTGCGACACACATGATTTAGCTTCAAATCAATGCGAACTAGAAGGCTTAGCTTCAAATTCAAGCGAATCAATTGTTTTAGCTTCAAATACTGGTGATATACATTATTTAGCTTCAACTGCATGCGAAACGAGCGAGTTATTCTTGAAATCCATGCGGAACACATGATTTAGCTTCAAATCAATGCGAAGTAGAAGGCTTAGCTTCAAATACGTGCGAAACAAATGCTTTAGCTTCAAATACTTGTGACATACATGATTCAGCTACAACTGCATGCGAAACAAACGAGTTAGCTTCAAATCCAAGCGAAACACATGATTTATCTACAATCATTGCGAAGTAGCGGGCTTAGCTTCAAATCCATGCGAAACGAATGATTGAGCATCAAATAGTTGCGAATATGAGTGATATAGTTTCAAGTGCAGGCGAAACAAACGAGTTAGCTTCAAAACCATGCGATACACATGATTTAGCTTCAAATCAATGCGAACTAGAAGGCTTAGCTTCAAATCCATGCGAAACGAATGATTGAGCTTCAAATAGTTGCGAATATGAGTGATATAGTTTCAAGTGCAGGCGAAACAAACGAGTTAGCTTCAAATCCATGCGAAAAACATTATTTAGCTTCAAATCAATGCGAACTAGAAGGCTTAGCTTCAAATCCATGCGAAACGAATGATTGAGCTTCAAATAGTTGCGAATATGAGTGATATAGTTTCAAGTGCAGGCGAAACAAACGAGTTAGCTTCAAATCCATGCGAAAAACATTATTTAGCTTCAAATCAATGCGAACTAGAAGGCTTAGCTTCAAATCCATGCGAAACGAATGATTGAGCTTCAAATAGTTGCGAATATGAGTGATATAGTTTCAAGTGCAGGCGAAACAAACGAGTTAGCTTCAAAACCATGCGATACACATGATTTAGCTTCAAATCAATGCGAACTAGAAGGCTTAGCTTCAAATCCATGCGAAACGAATGATTGAGCTTCAAATAGTTGCGAAAATGAGTGATATAGTTTCAAGTGCAGGCAGAACATACGAGTCAGCTTCAAAACCATGCGAAACACATGATTTAGCTTCAAATCAATGCGAACTAGAAGGCTTAGCTTCAAATCCATGCGAAACGAATGATTGAGCTTCAAATAGTTGCCAATATGAGTGATATAGTTTCAAGTGCAGGCGAAACAAACGAGTTAGCTTCAAATCCATGCGAAACACATTATTTAGCTTCAAATCAATGCGAACTAGAAGGCTTAGCTTCAAATCCATGCGAAACGGATGATTGAGCTTCAAATAGTTGCGAATATGAGTGATATAGTTTCAAGTGCAGGCGAAACAAACGAGTTAGCTTCAAAACCATGCGAAACACATGATTTAGCTTCAAATCAATGCGAACTAGTAGGCTTAGCTTCAAATCCATGCGAAACGAATGATTGAGCTTCACATAGTTGCGAATATGAGTGATATAGTTTCAAGTGCAGGCGAAACAAACGAGTTAACTTCAAATCCATGCGACACACATGATTTAGCTTCAAATCAATGCGAACTAGAAGGCTTAGCTTCAAATTCATGCGAATCAAATGTTTTGGCTTCAAATACTGGTGATATACATTATTTAGCTTCAACTGCATGCGAAACGAGCGAGTTATTCTTGAAATCCATGCCGAACACACGATTTAGCTTCAAATCAATGCGAAGTAGAAGGCTTAGCTTCAAATCCATGCGAAACGAATGATTGAGCTGCAAATAGTTGCGAATATGAGTGATATAGTTTCAAGTGCAGGCGAAACAAACGAGTTAGCTTCAAAACCATGCGTAACACATGATTTAGCTTCAAATCAATGCGAACTAGAAGGCTTAGCTTCAAATCCTTGCGAAACGAATGATTGAGCTTCAAATAGTTGCGATTATGAGTGATATAGTTTCAAGTGCAGGCGAAACAATCGAGTTAGCTTCAAATCCATGCGAAACACATTATTTAACTTCAAATCAATGCGAACTAGAAGGCTTAGCTTAAAATTCATGCGAATCAAATGTTTTAGCTTCAAATACTGGTGATATACATTATTTAGCTTCACTGCTTGCGAAACAAACGAGTTAGCTTCAAATACAAGCGAAGCACATGATCTAGCTTCAAATCCATGCGAAACACATGATTTAGCATCAAATCGATGCGAAGTAGAAGGCTTAGCTTCAAATCCATGCGAAACGAATGATTGAGCTTCAAATAGTTGCGAAAATGAGTGATATAGTTTCAAGTGCAGGCGAAACAAACGAGTTAGCTTCAAAACCATGCGAAACACATGATTTAGCTTCAAATCAATGCGAACTAGAAGGCTTAGCTTCAAATCCATGCGAAACGAATGATTGAGCTTCAAATAGTTGCCAATATGAGTGATATAGTTTCAAGTGCAGGCGAAACAAACGAGTTAGCTTCAAATCCATGCGAAACACATTATTTAGCTTCAAATCAATGCGAACTAGAAGGCTTAGCTTCAAATCCATGCGAAACACATGATTTGGCTTCAAATCAATGCGAACTAGAAGGCTTAGCTTCAAATTCATGCGAATCAAATGTTTTAGCTTCAAATACTGCTGATATACATGATTTAGCTTCAACTGCAGGCAAAACAAACGAGTTAGCTTCAAATCCATGCGAAACACATGATTTAGATTCAAATCAAAGCGAATTAGAAGGCTTAGCTTCAAATCCATGCGAAACGAATGACTGAGCTTCAAATAGTTGCGAATATGAGTGATATAGTTTCAAGTGCAGGCGAAACAAACGAGTTAGCTTCAAATCCATGCGAAACACATGATTTGGCTTCAAATCAATGCGAACTAGAAGGCTTAGCTTCAAATTCATGCGAATCAAATGTTTTAGCTTCAAATACTGGTGATATACATGATTTAGCTTCAACTGCAGGCAAAACAAACGAGTTAGCTTCAAATCCATGCGAAACACATGATTTAGATTCAAATCAAAGCGAATTAGAAGGCTTAGCTACAAATCCATGCGAAACGAATGACTGAGCTTAAAATAGTTGCGAATATGAGTGATATAGTTTCAAATGGAGGCGAAACAAACGAGTTAGCTTCAAATCCGTGCGACACACATGATTTAGCTTCAAATCAATGCGAACTAGAAGGCTTAGCTTCAAATTCAAGCGAATCAATTGTTTTAGCTTCAAATACTGGTGATATACATTATTTAGCTTCAACTGCATGCGAAACGAGCGAGTTATTCTTGAAATCCATGCGGAACACATGATTTAGCTTCAAATCAATGCGAAGTAGAAGGCTTAGCTTCAAATACGTGCGAAACAAATGCTTTAGCTTCAAATACTTGTGACATACATGATTCAGCTACAACTGCATGCGAAACAAACGAGTTAGCTTCAAATCCAAGCGAAACACATGATTTATCTACAATCATTGCGAAGTAGCGGGCTTAGCTTCAAATCCATGCGAAACGAATGATTGAGCATCAAATAGTTGCGAATATGAGTGATATAGTTTCAAGTGCAGGCGAAACAAACGAGTTAGCTTCAAAACCATGCGATACACATGATTTAGCTTCAAATCAATGCGAACTAGAAGGCTTAGCTTCAAATCCATGCGAAACGAATGATTGAGCTTCAAATAGTTGCGAATATGAGTGATATAGTTTCAAGTGCAGGCGAAACAAACGAGTTAGCTTCAAATCCATGCGAAAAACATTATTTAGCTTCAAATCAATGCGAACTAGAAGGCTTAGCTTCAAATCCATGCGAAACGAATGATTGAGCTTCAAATAGTTGCGAATATGAGTGATATAGTTTCAAGTGCAGGCGAAACAAACGAGTTAGCTTCAAATCCATGCGAAAAACATTATTTAGCTTCAAATCAATGCGAACTAGAAGGCTTAGCTTCAAATCCATGCGAAACGAATGATTGAGCTTCAAATAGTTGCGAATATGAGTGATATAGTTTCAAGTGCAGGCGAAACAAACGAGTTAGCTTCAAAACCATGCGATACACATGATTTAGCTTCAAATCAATGCGAACTAGAAGGCTTAGCTTCAAATCCATGCGAAACGAATGATTGAGCTTCAAATAGTTGCGAAAATGAGTGATATAGTTTCAAGTGCAGGCAGAACATACGAGTCAGCTTCAAAACCATGCGAAACACATGATTTAGCTTCAAATCAATGCGAACTAGAAGGCTTAGCTTCAAATCCATGCGAAACGAATGATTGAGCTTCAAATAGTTGCCAATATGAGTGATATAGTTTCAAGTGCAGGCGAAACAAACGAGTTAGCTTCAAATCCATGCGAAACACATTATTTAGCTTCAAATCAATGCGAACTAGAAGGCTTAGCTTCAAATCCATGCGAAACGGATGATTGAGCTTCAAATAGTTGCGAATATGAGTGATATAGTTTCAAGTGCAGGCGAAACAAACGAGTTAGCTTCAAAACCATGCGAAACACATGATTTAGCTTCAAATCAATGCGAACTAGTAGGCTTAGCTTCAAATCCATGCGAAACGAATGATTGAGCTTCACATAGTTGCGAATATGAGTGATATAGTTTCAAGTGCAGGCGAAACAAACGAGTTAACTTCAAATCCATGCGACACACATGATTTAGCTTCAAATCAATGCGAACTAGAAGGCTTAGCTTCAAATTCATGCGAATCAAATGTTTTGGCTTCAAATACTGGTGATATACATTATTTAGCTTCAACTGCATGCGAAACGAGCGAGTTATTCTTGAAATCCATGCCGAACACACGATTTAGCTTCAAATCAATGCGAAGTAGAAGGCTTAGCTTCAAATACATGCGAAACAAATGCTTTAGCTTCAAATACTTGTGACATACATGATTCAGCTTCAACTGCATGCGAAACAAACGAGTTAGCTTCAAATCCAAGCGAAACACATGATTTAGCTTCAAATCAATGCGAAGTAGAAGGCTTAGCTTCAAATACATGCGAAACAAATGCTTTAGCTTCAAATACTTGTGACATACATGATTCAGCTTCAACTGCATGCGAAACAAACGAGTTACCTTCAAATCCAAGCGAAACACATGATTTAGCTACAATCAATGCGAAGTAGCGGGCTTAGCTTCAAATCCATGCGAAACGATTGATTGAGCTTCAAATAGATGCGAATATGAGTGATATAGTTTCAAGTGCAGGCGAAACAAATGAGTTAGCTTCAAAACCATGCCATACACATGATTTAGCTTCAAATCAATGCGAACTAGAAGGCTTAGCTTCAAATCCATGCGAAACGAATGATTGAGCTTCAAATAGTTGCGAATATGAGTGATATAGTTTCAAGTGCAGGCGAAACAAACGAGTTAGCTTCAAATCCATGCGAAACACATTATTTAGCTTCAAATCAATGCGAACTAGAAGGCTTAGCTTCAAATCCATGCGAAACGAATGATTGAGCTTCACATAGTTGCGAATATGAGTGATATAGTTTCAAGTGCAGGCGAAACAAACGAGTTAGCTTCAAAACCATGCGATACACATGATTTAGCTTCAAATCAATGCGAACTAGAAGGCTTAGCTTCAAATCCATGCGAAACGAATGATTGAGCTTCAAATAGTTGCGAATATGAGTGATATAGTTTCAAGTGCAGGCGAAACAAACGAGTTAGCTTCAAATCCATGCGAAACACATGATTTAGCTTCAAATCAATGCGAACTAGAAGGCTTAGCTTCAAATTCATGCGAATAAAATGTTTTAGCTTCAAATACTGGTGATATACATTATTTAGCTTCACTGCATGCGAAACAAACGAGTTAGCTTCAAATCCAAAGGAAACACATCATTTAATTTCAAATCGATGCGAAGTAGAAGGCTTAGCTCCAAATCAGTGCGAAACAAATTGTTTAGCTTCAAATACTTGTGATATACATGATTCAGCTTCAACTGCATGCGAAACAAACGAGGTAGCTTCAAATCCAAGCGAAACACATGATTTAGCTACAATCAATGCAAAGTAGAGGGCTTAGCTTCAAATCCATGCGAATCAAATGGTTTAGCTTCAAATACATGTGATATACGTGATTTATCTTCAAATGCAGGCGGAGCAAAAGAGTTGGCTTCAAATCAATGCGGAACACGTAATTTAGATTCAAATCATGCGAAGTAGAAACCTTAGCTTCAAATCAATGCGAAACAAAAGTTTAGCTTCATATACTAGTCATATACATGATTTAGCTTCAACTGCATGCGAAACAAGCGAGTTATTCTTGAAATCCATGCGGAACACATGATTTAGCTACAAATCAATGCGAAGTAGAAGGCTTAGCTTCAAATACATGCGAAACAAATGCATTAGCTTCAAATACTTGTGACATACATGATTCAGCCTCAACTGCATGCGAAACAAACGAGTTAGCGTCAAATCCAAGCGAAACAAATGATTTAGCTACAATACATGCGAAACGAATGATTGAGATTCAAATTGTTGCGAATATGAGTGATATAGATTCAAGTGCAGGCGAAACAAACGAGTTAGCTTCAAAACCATGCGGAACACATGATTTAGCTTCAAATCAATGCGAACTAGAAGGCTTAGCTTCAAATCCTTGCGAATCAAATGTTTTAGCTTCAAATACTGGTGATATACATTATTTAGCTTCACTGCTTGCGAAACAAACGAGTAAGCTTCAAATACAAGCGAAGCATATGATCTAGCTTCAAATCCATGCGAAACACATGATGTAGCATCAAATCGATGCGAAGTAGAAGGCTTAGCTTCAAATCCATGCGAAACGAATGATTGAGCTTCAAATAGTTGCGAAAATGAGTGATATAGTTTCAAGTGCAGGCAGAACATACGAGTCAGCTTCAAAACCATGCGAAACACATGATTTAGCTTCAAATCAATGCGAACTAGAAGGCTTAGCTTCAAATCCATGCGAAACGAATGATTGAGCTTCAAATAGTTGCCAATATGAGTGATATAGTTTCAAGTGCAGGCGAAACAAACGAGTTAGCTTCAAATCCATGCGAAACACATTATTTAGCTTCAAATCAATGCGAACTAGAAGGCTTAGCTTCAAATCCATGCGAAACGGATGATTGAGCTTCAAATAGTTGCGAATATGAGTGATATAGTTTCAAGTGCAGGCGAAACAAACGAGTTAGCTTCAAAACCATGCGAAACACATGATTTAGCTTCAAATCAATGCGAACTAGTAGGCTTAGCTTCAAATCCATGCGAAACGAATGATTGAGCTTCAAATAGTTGCCAATATGAGTGATATAGTTTCAAGTGCAGGCGAAACAAACGAGTTAGCTTCAAATCCATGCGAAACACAAGAGTTGGCTTCAAATCAATGCGAACTAGAAGGCTTAGCTTCAAATTCATGCGAATAAAATGTTTTAGCTTCAAATACTGGTGATAAACATGATTTAGCTTCAACTGCATGCGAAACAAACGAGTTAGCTTCAAATCCAAGCGAAACACATGATTTAGCTACAATCAATGCGAAGTAGAGGGCTTAGCTTCAAATCCATGCGAAACGAATGATTGAGCTTCAAATAGTTGCGAATATGAGTGATATAGTTTCAAGTGCAGGCGAAACAAACGAGTTAGCTTCAAATCCATGCGAAACACATTATTTAGCTTCAAATCAATGCGAACTAGAAGGCTTAGCTTCAAATCCATGCGAAACGAATGATTGAGCTTCACATAGTTGCGAATATGAGTGATATAGTTTCAAGTGCAGGCGAAACAAACGAGTTAGCTTCAAATCCATGCGAAACACATTATTAAACTTCAAATCAATGCGAACTAGAAGGCTTAGCTTCAAATTCATGCGAAACAAAAGTTTAGCTTCATATACTAGTCATATACATGATTTAGCTTCAACTGCATGCGAAACAAGCGAGTTATTCTTGAAATCCATGCGGAACACATGATTTAGCTTCAAATCAATGCGAAGTAGAAGGCTTAGCTTCAAATCCATGCGAAACGAATGATTGAGCTTCAAATAGTTGCGAAAATGAGTGATATAGTTTCAAGTGCAGGCGAAACAAACGAGTTAGCTTCAAAACCATGCGAAACACATGATTTAGCTTCAAATCAATGCGAACTAGAAGGCTTAGCTTCATATCCATGCGAAACGAATGATTGAGCTTCAAATAGTTGCGAATATGAGTGATATAGTTTCAAGTGCAGGCGAAACAAACGAGTTAGCTTCAAATCCATGCGAAACACATTATTTAGCTTCAAATCAATGCGAACTAGAAGGCTTAGCTTCAAATCCATGCGAAAAGAATGATTGAGCTTCAAATAGTTGCGAATATGAGTGATATAGTTTCAAATGGAGGCGAAACAAACGAGTTAGCTTCAAATCCATGCGGAACACATGATTTAGCTTCAAATCAATGCGAAGTAGAAGGCTTAGCTTCAAATCCATGCGAAACGAATGATTGAGCTTCACATAGTTGCGAATATGAGTGATATAGTTTCCAGTGCAGGCGAAACAAACGAGTTAGCTTCAAAACCATGCGAAACACATGATTTAGCTTCAAATCAATGCGAACTAGAAGGCTTAGGTTCAAATCCTTGCGAAACGAATGATTGAGCTTCAAATAGTTGCGATTATGAGTGATATAGTTTCAAGTGCAGGCGAAACAAACGAGTTAGCTTCAAATCCATGCGAAACACATTATTTAACTACAAATCAATGCGAACTAGAAGGCTTAGCTTCAAATCCATGCAAAACGAATGATTGAGCTTCAAATAGTTGCCAATATGAGTGATATAGTTTCAAGTGCAGGCGAAACAAACGAGTTAGCTTCAAATCCATGCGAAACACATTATGTAACTTCAAATCAATGCGAACTAGAAGGCTTAGCTTCAAATCCATGCGAAACGAATGATTGAGCTGCAAATAGTTGCGAATATGAGTGATATAGTTTCAAGTGCAGGCGAAACAAACGAGTTAGCTTCAAAACCATGCGTAACACATGATTTAGCTTCAAATCAATGCGAACTAGAAGGCTTAGCTTCAAATCCTTGCGAAACGAATGATTGAGCTTCAAATAGTTGCGATTATGAGTGATATAGTTTCAAGTGCAGGCGAAACAATCGAGTTAGCTTCAAATCCATGCGAAACACATTATTTAACTTCAAATCAATGCGAACTAGAAGGCTTAGCTTAAAATTCATGCGAATCAAATTTTTTAGCTTCAAATACTGGTGATATACATTATTTAGCTTCACTGCTTGCGAAACAAACGAGTTAGCTTCAAATACAAGCGAAGCACATGATCTAGCTTCAAATCCATGCGAAACACATGATTTAGCATCAAATCGATGCGAAGTAGAAGGCTTAGCTTCAAATCCATGCGAAACGAATGATTGAGCTTCAAATAGTTGCGAAAATGAGTGATATAGTTTCAAGTGCAGGCGAAACAAACGAGTTAGCTTCAAAACCATGCGAAACACATGATTTAGCTTCAAATCAATGCGAACTAGAAGGCTTAGCTTCAAATCCATGCGAAACGAATGATTGAGCTTCAAATAGTTGCCAATATGAGTGATATAGTTTCAAGTGCAGGCGAAACAAACGAGTTAGCTTCAAATCCATGCGAAACACATTATTTAGCTTCAAATCAATGCGAACTAGAAGGCTTAGCTTCAAATCCATGCGAAACACATGATTTGGCTTCAAATCAATGCGAACTAGAAGGCTTAGCTTCAAATTCATGCGAATCAAATGTTTTAGCTTCAAATACTGCTGATATACATGATTTAGCTTCAACTGCAGGCAAAACAAACGAGTTAGCTTCAAATCCATGCGAAACACATGATTTAGATTCAAATCAAAGCGAATTAGAAGGCTTAGCTTCAAATCCATGCGAAACGAATGACTGAGCTTCAAATAGTTGCGAATATGAGTGATATAGTTTCAAGTGCAGGCGAAACAAACGAGTTAGCTTCAAATCCATGCGAAACACATGATTTGGCTTCAAATCAATGCGAACTAGAAGGCTTAGCTTCAAATTCATGCGAATCAAATGTTTTAGCTTCAAATACTGGTGATATACATGATTTAGCTTCAACTGCAGGCAAAACAAACGAGTTAGCTTCAAATCCATGCGAAACACATGATTTAGATTCAAATCAAAGCGAATTAGAAGGCTTAGCTACAAATCCATGCGAAACGAATGACTGAGCTTAAAATAGTTGCGAATATGAGTGATATAGTTTCAAATGGAGGCGAAACAAACGAGTTAGCTTCAAATCCGTGCGACACACATGATTTAGCTTCAAATCAATGCGAACTAGAAGGCTTAGCTTCAAATTCAAGCGAATCAATTGTTTTAGCTTCAAATACTGGTGATATACATTATTTAGCTTCAACTGCATGCGAAACGAGCGAGTTATTCTTGAAATCCATGCGGAACACATGATTTAGCTTCAAATCAATGCGAAGTAGAAGGCTTAGCTTCAAATACGTGCGAAACAAATGCTTTAGCTTCAAATACTTGTGACATACATGATTCAGCTACAACTGCATGCGAAACAAACGAGTTAGCTTCAAATCCAAGCGAAACACATGATTTATCTACAATCATTGCGAAGTAGCGGGCTTAGCTTCAAATCCATGCGAAACGAATGATTGAGCATCAAATAGTTGCGAATATGAGTGATATAGTTTCAAGTGCAGGCGAAACAAACGAGTTAGCTTCAAAACCATGCGATACACATGATTTAGCTTCAAATCAATGCGAACTAGAAGGCTTAGCTTCAAATCCATGCGAAACGAATGATTGAGCTTCAAATAGTTGCGAATATGAGTGATATAGTTTCAAGTGCAGGCGAAACAAACGAGTTAGCTTCAAATCCATGCGAAAAACATTATTTAGCTTCAAATCAATGCGAACTAGAAGGCTTAGCTTCAAATCCATGCGAAACGAATGATTGAGCTTCAAATAGTTGCGAATATGAGTGATATAGTTTCAAGTGCAGGCGAAACAAACGAGTTAGCTTCAAATCCATGCGAAACACATGATTTGGCTTCAAATCAATGCGAACTAGCAGGCTTAGCTTCAAATTCATGCGAATCAAATGTTTTAGCTTCAAATACTGGTGATATACATAATTTAGCTTCAACTGCAGGCAAAACAAACGAGTTAGCTTCAAATCCATGCGAAACACAAGATTTAGATTCAAATCAAAGCGAATTAGAAGGCTTAGCTTCAAATCCATGCGAAAAGAATGACTGAGCTTCAAATAGTTGCGAATATGAGTGATATAGTTTCAAATGGAGGCGAAACAAACGAGATTGCTTCAAATCCATGCGAAACACATTATTTAACTTCAAATCAATGCGAACTAGAAGGCTTAGCTTCAAATTCATGCGAATCAAATGTTTTAGCTTCAAATACTGGTGATATACATTATTTAGCTTCACTGCTTGCGAAACAAACGAGTTAGCTTCAAATACAAGCGAAGCACATGATCTAGCTTCAAATCCATGCGAAACACATGATTTAGCATCAAATCGATGCGAAGTAGAAGGCTTAGCTTCAAATCCATGCGAAAAGAATGATTGAGCTTCAAATAGTTGCCAATATGAGTGATATAGTTTCAAGTGCAGGCGAAACAAACGAGTTAGCTTCAAATCCATGCGAAACACATGAGTTGGCTTCAAATCAATGCGAACTAGAAGGCTTAGCTTCAAATTCATGCGAATAAAATGTTTTAGCTTCAAATACTGGTGATATACATGATTTAGCTTCAACTGCGTGCGAAACAAACGAGTTAGTTTCAAATCCAAGCGAAACACATGATTTAGCTACAATCAATGCGAAGTAGAGGGCTTAGCTTCAAATCCATGCGAAACGAATGATTGAGCTTCAAATAGTTGCGAATATTAGTGATATAGTTTCAAGTGCAGGCGAATCAAACGAGTTAGCTTCAAATCCATGCGAAACACATTATTTAGCTTCAAATCAATGCGAACTAGAAGGCTTAGCTTCAAATCCATGCGAAACGAACGATTGAGCTTCACATAGTTGCGAATATGAGTGATATAGTTTCAAGTGCAGGCGAAACAAACGAGTTAGCTTCAAATCCATGCGAAACACATGATTTGGCTTCAAATCAATGCGAACTAGAAGGCTTAGCTTCAAATCCATGCGAAACGAATGATTGAGCTTCACATAGTTGCGAATATGAGTGATATAGTTTCAAGTGCAGGCGAAACAAACGAGTTAATTTCAAATCCATGCGACACACATGATTTAGCTTCAAATCAATGCGAACTAGAAGGCATAGCTTCAAATTCATGCGAATCAAATGTTTTAGCTTCAAATACTGGTGATATACATTATTTAGCTTCAACTGCATGCGAAACGAGCGAGTTATTCTTGAAATCCATGCCGAACACACGATTTAGCTTCAAATCAATGCGAAGTAGAAGGCTTAGCTTCAAATACATGCGAAACAAATGCTTTAGCTTCAAATACTTGTGACATACATGATTCAGCTTCAACTGCATGCGAAACAAACGAGTTAGCTTCAAATCCAAGCGAAACACATGATTTAGCTTCAAATCAATGCGAAGTAGAAGGCTTAGCTTCAAATACATGCGAAACAAATGCTTTAGCTTCAAATACTTGTGACATACATGATTCAGCTTCAACTGCATGCGAAACAAACGAGTTACCTTCAAATCCAAGCGAAACACATGATTTAGCTACAATCAATGCGAAGTAGCGGGCTTAGCTTCAAATCCATGCGAAACGATTGTTTGAGCTTCAAATAGTTGCGAATATGAGTGATATAGTTTCAAGTGCAGGCGAAACAAATGAGTTAGCTTCAAAACCATGCCATACACATGATTTAGCTTCAAATCAATGCGAACTAGAAGGCTTAGCTTCAAATCCATGCGAAACGAATGATTGAGCTTCAAATAGTTGCGAATATGAGTGATATAGTTTCAAGTGCAGGCGAAACAAACGAGTTAGCTTCAAATCCATGCGAAACACATTATTTAGCTTCAAATCAATGCGAACTAGAAGGCTTAGCTTCAAATCCATGCGAAACGAATGATTGAGCTTCACATAGTTGCGAATATGAGTGATATAGTTTCAAGTGCAGGCGAAACAAACGAGTTAGCTTCAAACCATGCGATACACATGATTTAGCTTCAAATCAATGCGAACTAGAAGGCTTAGCTTCAAATCCATGCGAAACGAATGATTGAGCTTCAAATAGTTGCGAATATGAGTGATATAGTTTCAAGTGCAGGCGAAACAAACGAGTTAGCTTCAAATCCATGCGAAACACATGATTTAGCTTCAAATCAATGCGAACTAGAAGGCTTAGCTTCAAATTCATGCGAATAAAATGTTTTAGCTTCAAATACTGGTGATATACATTATTTAGCTTCACTGCATGCGAAACAAACGAGTTAGCTTCAAATCCAAAGGAAACACATCATTTATTTCAAATCGATGCGAAGTAGAAGGCTTAGCTCCAAATCAGTGCGAAACAAATTGTTTAGCTTCAAATACTTGTGATATACATGATTCAGCTTCAACTGCATGCGAAACAAACGAGGTAGCTTCAAATCCAAGCGAAACACATGATTTAGCTACAATCAATGCAAAGTAGAGGGCTTAGCTTCAAATCCATGCGAATCAAATGGTTTAGCTTCAAATACATGTGATATACGTGATTTATCTTCAAATGCAGGCGGAGCAAAAGAGTTGGCTTCAAATCAATGCGGAACACGTAATTTAGATTCAAATCATGCGAAGTAGAAACCTTAGCTTCAAATCAATGCGAAACAAAAGTTTAGCTTCATATACTAGTCATATACATGATTTAGCTTCAACTGCATGCGAAACAAGCGAGTTATTCTTGAAATCCATGCGGAACACATGATTTAGCTACAAATCAATGCGAAGTAGAAGGCTTAGCTTCAAATACATGCGAAACAAATGCATTAGCTTCAAATACTTGTGACATACATGATTCAGCCTCAACTGCATGCGAAACAAACGAGTTAGCGTCAAATCCAAGCGAAACAAATGATTTAGCTACAATACATGCGAAACGAATGATTGAGATTCAAATTGTTGCGAATATGAGTGATATAGTTTCAAGTGCAGGCGAAACAAACGAGTTAGCTTCAAAACCATGCGGAACACATGATTTAGCTTCAAATCAATGCGAACTAGAAGGCTTAGCTTCAAATCCTTGCGAATCAAATGTTTTAGCTTCAAATACTGGTGATATACATTATTTAGCTTCACTGCTTGCGAAACAAACGAGTAAGCTTCAAATACAAGCGAAGCATATGATCTAGCTTCAAATCCATGCGAAACACATGATGTAGCATCAAATCGATGCGAAGTAGAAGGCTTAGCTTCAAATCCATGCG
>NW_027478054.1:0-35914 GCF_051020955.1 Megalopta genalis
CGCCAGTATTTGTAGATATATCATTCGTTTCTCATGGATTTGTATCTAAGCCCCCTACTTCGTATTGATTTGAAGCTGAGCCATGTATTCGCTTGTATTTGAGGCCAACTCGTTTGTTTCGCCTGCAGCAGAAGCTAAATCATGTATATCACAAGTATTTGAAGCTAAACCTATTGTTTCGCATTGATTTGTAGCTAAGACTTCTACGTCGGACTGATTTGAAGCTAAATCATGTGTTTGGTTTGGATTTGAAGGTAACACGTTAGTTTCGCACGCAGATGAAGCTAAACCAAGTATATCACAAGTATTTGAAGCTGAACCATTTGATTCGCATGAATATTAAGCTAAACCATGTGTTTCGCACGAATATTAAGCTAAACCATGTGTTTCGCATGAATTTGCAGCTAAATGATGTGTTTCACATGGATTTGATGCTAACTCGTTTGTTTCGCCTGCATTTGAATCTATATTACTTATATCGCAAGTATTTGAAGCTAAATCATTTGTGTCGCATGGATTTGCAGCTAAGACTTCTATTTCGCATTGATTTGAACCTAAATCAACCGTTTCGCATTATTTGAAGCTATCTCGTTTGTTTCGCCTGCATTTGAAGCTATATCACTTATATTCGCAAGTATTTGAAGGTCAATCATTCGTTTCGCATGAATTTGAAGCTAAGCCTTCTACTTCGCATTGATTTGAAGCTAAGTCATGTGTTTCGCTTGGATTTGAAGCTAAGCCTTCTACTTCGCATTGATTGGAAGCTAAATCTTGTGTTTGGTATGGATTTGAAGCTAACACGGTTGTTTCGCCTGCATTCGAAGTTATATCACGTATAATCGCAAGTATTTGAAGCTCAGTCAATCCGTTTCGCATGGATTTGTAGCTAAGCCTTCTACTTCGCATTGATTTGAAGCTAAATCATGTGTTTCGCTCGGATTTGAAGCTAACTCATTTGTTTCTCCTGCATTTGAACCAATATCACTTATATTCGCAAGTATTTGTAGATAAATCATTCGTTTCTCATGGATTTGTATCTAAGCCACCTACTTCGTATTGATTTGAAGCTGAGCATGTATTCGCTTGTATTTGAGGCCAACTCGTTTGTTTCGCCTGCAGTAGAAGCTATATCACTTATATTCGCAAGTATTTGAAGGTCAATCATTCGTTTCGCATGAATTTGAACATAAGCCTTCTACTTCGCATTGATTTGAAGCTAAATCATGTGTTTCGCTTGGATTTGAAGCTAAGCCTTCTACTTCGCATTGATTTGAAGCTAAATCATGTGTTTCGCTTGGATTTGAAACTGAGCCTTCTACTTCGCATTGATTGGAAGATAAATCTTGTGTTTGGTATGGATTTGAAGCTAACACGGTTGTTTCGCCTGCATTCGAAGTTATATCACGTATAATCGCAAGTATTTGAAGCTCAGTCATCCGTTTCGCATGGATTTGAAGCTAAGCCTTCTACTTCGCATTGATTTGAAGCTAAATCATATGTTTCGCTTGGATTTGAAGGTAACACGTTTGTTTCACTTGCAGTTGATGCTCATTCATGTATATCACAAGTATTTGTAGCTGAACCATTTGATTCTCGTGAAAATTAAGCTAAACCATGTTTTTGTAATGAATTTGAAGCTAATCATGTGTTTCGCATGGATTGAAGCCAACTCGTTGGTTCGCCTGCAGTTGATTCTAAATCATGTATTTTACAAGTATTTGAACCTAAACAATTTGTTCCTCATGTATTTGAAGCTAAGCCTTCCACTTCGCATTGATGTGAAGCTAATTCATGTGTTTCGCTTGGATTTGAAGCTAAGCCTTCTACTTCGCATTGAATGAAGCTAAATCATGTGTTTCGCTGAATTGATCTAACTCGTTTGTTTCGCCTGCAGTTGATTCTAAATCATGTATTTTACAAGTATTTGAACCTAAACCATTTGTTCCTCATGTATTTGAAGCTAAGCCTTCCACTTCGCATTGATGTGAAGCTAAATCATGTGTTTCGCTTGGATTTGAAGCTACCTCGATTGTTTCGAATGCAGTGATGCTAAATCATGTATATCACAAGTATTTCAAGCTGAACCATTTGATTCTCGTGAAAATTAAGCTAAACCATATGTTTCGCATGGATTTGAAGCTAAGGACTTCTAGTTCGCATTGATTTGAAGCTAAATCATGTGTTTCGCTTGGATTTGAAGCTAATTCGGTTATTTTGGATGCAGTTGAAGCTAAATCATGTATATCACAAGTAGTTGAAGCTGAACAATTTGTTTCGCATGAATATTAAGTTAAACCATGTGTTTCGCATGAGTATTAAGCTAAACAATGTGATTCGCATTGATTTGAAGCTAATCATGTGCTTCGCATGGATTTGAAGCTAACTCGTTTGTTTCGCATACATTTGAAGCTAAATCACGTATATCACAACTATTTGAAGCTAAACTATTTGTTTCGCATGGATTCGATGATCAGCCTTCTATTTCGCATAGATTTGAAGCTAAATCATGTATATCACAAGTATTTGTAGCAAACACCATTTGTTTCGCATGGATTTGAAGCTAAGCCTTCTACTTCGCTTTGATTTGAAGCTAAATCATGTGTTCCGCATGGATTTGAAGCTAACTTGTTTGTTTCGCATGCAGTTGAAGCTAAATCATGTATATCACAAGTATTTGTATCAAAACCATTTGTTTCGCATGGATTTGAAGCTAAGCCTTCTACTCCGCATTGATTTGAAGCTAAATCATGTGCTTCGCATGGATTTGAAGCTAACTCGTTTGTTTCGCATGCCGTTGATGCTAAATCATGTATATCACAAGTATTTGAAGCTGAACCATTTTGATTCTCGTGAAAATTAAGCTAAACCATGTGTTTCGCTTGGATTTGAAGCTAAGCCTTCTACTTCGCATTGATTTGAAGCTAAATCATGTGTTTCGCTTGGATTTGGAGCTAACTCGTTTGTTTCGCATACATTTGAAGCTAAATCATGTATATCACAAGTATTTGAAGCAAAAACCATTTGATTCGCATGGATTTGAAACAAAGCCTTCTACTTCGCAATGATTTGAAGCTAAATCACGTTTTTCGCTTGGATTTGAAACTAAGCCTTCTACTTCGCATTGAATTGAAGCTAAATCATGTGTTTCGCATGAATTTGAATCTAACTCGTTTGTTTTGCTTGAATTCGAAGCTATATCTCTTACATTCGCAAGTATTTGAAGTTCAATCATCCGTTCGCATGGATTTGAAGCTAAGCCTTCTACTTCGCATTGATTTGAAGCTAAATCATGTGTTTCGCTTGGATTTGAAACTAAGCCTTCTACTTCGCATTGAATTGAAGCTAAATCATGTGTTTCGCATGAATTTGAATCTAACTCGTTTGTTTTGCTTGAATTCGAAGCTATATCTCTTACATTCGCAATAATTTGAAGTTCAATCATCCGTTTCGCATGGATTTGAAGCTAACTCGTTCGTTTCGCAAGCAGTGATGCTAAATCATGCATATCACAAGTATTTGAAGCTGAACCATTTGATTCTCGTGAAAATTAAGCTAAACCATGTGTTTCGCTTGGATTTGAAGCTAAGCCTTCTACTTCGCATTGATTTGAAGCTAAATCATGTGTTAGGCTTGGATTTGAAACTAAGCCTTCTTCTTCGCATTGATTGGAAGCTAAACTTGTGTTTGGTATGGATTTGAAGCTAACTCGTTTGTTTCGCCTGCATTCGAAGTTATATCACGTATAATCGCAAGTATTTGAAGCTCAGTCATCCGTTTCGCATGGATTTGAAGCTAAGCCATCTACTTCGCATTGATTTGAAGCTAAATCATATGTTTCGCTTGGATTGAAGGTAACACGTTTGTTTCACTTGCAGTTGAAGCTCAATCATGTATATCACAAGTATTTGAAGCTGAACAATTTGTTTCGCATGAATACTAAGTTAAACCATGTGTTTCGCATGAGTATTAAGCTAAACCATGTTTTTGTAATGAATTTGAAGCTAAATCATGTGTTTCGCATGAATTTGAAGCCAACTCGTTTGTTTCGCCTGCAGTTGATTCTAAATCATGTATTTTACAAGTATTTGAACCTAAACCATTTGTTCCTCATGTATTGAAGCTAAGCCTTCCACTTCGCATTGATGTGAAGCTAAATCATGTGTTTCACTTGGATTTGAAGCTAACTCGATTGTTTCGAATGCAGTTGATGCTAAATCATGTATATCACAAGTATTTGAAGCTGAACCATTTGATTCTCGTGAAAATTAAGCTAATCCATTTGTTTCGCTTGGATTTGAAGCTAAGCCTTCTACTTCGCATTGATTTGAAGCTAAATCATGTGTTTCGCTTGGATTTGAAACTAAGCCTTCTACTTCGCATTGATTTGAAGCTAAATCATGTGTTTCGCTTGGATTTGAAACAAAGCCTTCTACTTCGCATTGATTGGAAGCTAAATCTTGTGTTTGGTATGGATTTGAAGCTAACTCGTTTGTTTCGCCTGCATTCGAAGTTATACCACGTATAATCGCAAGTATTTGAAGCTCAGTCATCCGTTTCGCATGGATTTGAAGCTAAGCCTTCTACTTCGCATTGATTTGAAGCTAAATCATATGTTTCGCTTGCATTTGAAGGTAACACGTTTGTTTCACTTGCAGTTGAATCTCAGTCATGTATATCACAAGTATTTGAAGCTGAACAATTTGTTTCGCATGAATACTAAGTTAAACCATGTGTTTCGCATGAGTATTAAGCTAAACCATGTTTTTGTAAGGAATTTGAAGCTAAATCATGTGTTTCGCATGGATTTGAAGCTAACTCGTTTGTTTCGCCTGCATTTGAAGTTATATTACTTATATCGCAAGTATTTGAAGCTAAATCATTTGTGTCGCATGGATTTGCAGCTAAGACTTCTATTTCGCATTGATTTGAACCTAAATCAACCGTTTCGCATGTATTTGAAGCTATCTCGTTTGTTTCGCCTGTATTTGAAGCTATATCACTTATATTCGCAAGTATTTGAAGGTCAATCATTCGTTTCGCATGAATTTGAAGCTAAGCCTTCTACTTCGCATTGATTTGAAGCTAAATCATGTGTTTCGCATGAATTTGAATCTAACTCGTTTGTTTTGCTTGAATTCGAAGCTATATCTCTTACATTCGCAAGTATTTGAAGTTCAATCATTCGTTTCGCATGGATTTCAAGCTAAGGCTTCTAGTTCGCATTGATTTGAAGCTAAATCATACGTTTCGCTTGGATTTGAAGGTAACACGTTTGTTTCACTTGCAGTTGAAGCTCAATCATGTATATCACAAGTATTTGAAGCTGAACAATTTGTTTCGCATCAATACAATGTTAAACATGTGTTTCGCATGAGTATTAAGTTAAACCAAGTTTTTGTAATGAATTTGAAGCTAAATCATGTGTTTCGCATGGGTTTGAAGCCAACTCGTTTGTTTCGCCTGCAGTTGATTCTAAATCATGTATTTTACAAGTATTTGATCCTAAACCATTTGTTCCTCATGTATTTGAAGCTAAGCCTTCCACTTCGCATTGATGTGAAGCTAAATCATGTGTTTCGCTTGGATTTGAAGCTAACTCGATTGTTTCGAATGCAGTTGATGCTAAATCATGTATATCACAAGTATTTGAAGCTGAACCATTTGATTCACGTGAAAATTAAGCTAATCCATTTGTTTCGCTTGGATTTGAAGCTAAGCCTTCTACTTCGCATTGATTTGAAGCTAAATCATGTGTTTGGCATGAATTTGCAGCTAAATGATGTGTTTCACATGGATTGAAGCTAACTCGTTTGTTTCGTCTGCATTTGAAGTTATATTACTTATATCGAAAGTATTTGAAGCTAAATCATTTGTGTCGCATGGATTTGCAGCTAAGACTTCTATTTCGCATTGATTTGAACCTAAATCAACCGTTTCGTATGTATTTGAAGCTATCTCGTTTGTTTCGCCTGCATTTGAAGCTATATCACTTATATTCGCAAGTATTTGAAGGTCAATCATTCGTTTCGCATGAATTTGAAGCTAAGCGTTCTACTTCGCATTGATTTGAAGCTAAATCATGTTTTTCGCTTGGATTTGAAACTAAGCCTTCTACTTCGCATTGAATTGAAGCTAAATCATGTGTTTCGCATGAATTTGAATCTAACTCGTTTGTTTTGCTTGAATTCGAAGCTATATCTCTTACATTCGCAAGTATTTGAAGTTCAATCATTCGTTTCGCATGGATTTGAAGCTAAGGCTTCTAGTTCGCATTGATTTGAAGCTAAATCATATGTTTCGCTTGGATTTGAAGGTAACACGTTTGTTTCACTTGCAGTTGAATCTCAGTCATGTATATCACAAGTATTTTGAAGCTGAACAATTTGTTTCGCATGAATACTAAGTTAAACCATGTGTTTCGCATGAGTATTAAGCTAAACCATGTTTTTGTAAGGAATTTGAAGCTAAATCATGTGTTTCGCATGGATTTGAAGCTAACTCGTTTGTTTCGCCTGCATTTGAAGTTATATTACTTATATCGCAAGTATTTGAAGCTAAATCATTTGTGTCGCATGGATTTGCAGCTAAGACTTCTATTTCGCATTGATTTGAACCTAAATCAACCGTTTCGCATGTATTTGAAGCTATCTCGTTTGTTTCGCCTGCATTTGAAGCTATATCACTTATATTCGCAAGTATTTGAAGGTCAATCATTCGTTTCGCATGAATTTGAAGCTAAGCCTTCTACTTCGCATTGATTTGAAGCTAAATCATGTGTTTC
Source organism: Megalopta genalis (assembly GCF_051020955.1). NCBI lineage: Eukaryota > Metazoa > Arthropoda > Insecta > Hymenoptera > Halictidae > Megalopta > Megalopta genalis. Next base: position 6,782 of record NW_027478054.1, read on the forward strand.
GCATGAATTTGAATCTAACTCGTTTGTTTTGCTTGAATTCGAAGCTATATCTCTTACATTCGCAAGTATTTGAAGTTCAATCATTCGTTTCGCATGGATTTCAAGCTAAGGCTTCTAGTTCGCATTGATTTGAAGCTAAATCATACGTTTCGCTTGGATTTGAAGGTAACACGTTTGTTTCACTTGCAGTTGAAGCTCAATCATGTATATCACAAGTATTTGAAGCTGAACAATTTGTTTCGCATCAATACAATGTTAAACCATGTGTTTCGCATGAGTATTAAGTTAAACCAAGTTTTTGTAATGAATTTGAAGCTAAATCATGTGTTTCGCATGGGTTTGAAGCCAACTCGTTTGTTTCGCCTGCAGTTGATTCTAAATCATGTATTTTACAAGTATTTGATCCTAAACCATTTGTTCCTCATGTATTTGAAGCTAAGCCTTGCACTTCGCATTGATGTGAAGCTAAATCATGTGTTTCGCTTGGATTTGAAGCTAACTCGATTGTTTCGAATGCAGTTGATGCTAAATCATGTATATCACAAGTATTTGAAGCTGAACCATTTGATTCACGTGAAAATTAAGCTAATCCATTTGTTTCGCTTGGATTTGAAGCTAAGCCTTCTACTTCGCATTGATTTGAAGCTAAATCATGTGTTTCGCATGAATTTGCAGCTAATTGATGTGTTTCACATGGATTTGAAGCTAACTCGTTTGTTTCGTCTGCATTTGAAGTTATATTACTTATATCGAAAGTATTTGAAGCTAAATCATTTGTGTCGCATGGATTTGCAGCTAAGACTTCTATTTCGCATTGATTTGAACCTAAATCAACCGTTTCGTATGTATTTGAAGCTATCTCGTTTGTTTCGCCTGCATTTGAAGCTATATCACTTATATTCGCAAGTATTTGAAGGTCAATCATTCGTTTCGCATGAATTTGAAAGCTAAGCGTTCTACTTCGCATTGATTTGAAGCTAAATCATGTTTTTCGCTTGGATTTGAAACTAAGCCTTCTACTTCGCATTGAATTGAAGCTAAATCATGTGTTTCGCATGAATTTGAATCTAACTCGTTTGTTTTGCTTGAATTCGAAGCTATATCTCTTACATTCGCAAGTATTTGAAGTTCAATCATTCGTTTCGCATGGATTTGAAGCTAAGGCTTCTAGTTCGCATTGATTTGAAGCTAAATCATGTGTTTCGTATGGATTTGAAGCTAACTCGTTTGTTTCGCATGCAGTTGATGCTAAATCATGTATATCACAAGTATTTGAAGCTGAACCATTTGATCTCGTGAAAATTAAGCTAAACCATGTGTTTCGCATGAATTTGCAGCTAAATGATGTGTTTCACATGGATTTGAAGCTAACTCGTTTGTTTCGCCTGCATTTGAAGCTATATTACTTATATCGCAAGTATTTGAAGCTAAATCATTTGTGTCGCATGGATTTGCAGCTAAGACTTCTATTTCGCATTGATTTGAACCTAAATCAACCGTTTCGCATTATTTGAAGCTATCTCGTTTGTTTCGCCTGCATTTGAAGCTATATCACTTATATTCGCAAGTATTTGAAGGTCAATCATTCGTTTCGCATGAATTTGAAGCTAAGCCTTCTACTTCGCATTGATTTGAAGCTAAATCATGTGTTTCGCTTGGATTTGAAGCTAAGCCTTCTACTTCGCATTGATTGGAAGCTAAATCTTGTGTTTGGTATGGATTTGAAGCTAACACGGTTGTTTCGCCTGCATTCGAAGTTATATCACGTATAATCGCAAGTATTTGAAGCTCAGTCATCCGTTTCGCATGGATTTGTAGCTAAGCGTTCTACTTCGCATTGATTTGAAGCTAAATCATGTGTTTCGCTCGGATTTGAAGCTAACTCATTTGTTTCTCCTGCATTTGAACCAATATCACTTATATTCGCCAGTATTTGTAGATATATCATTCGTTTCTCATGGATTTGTATCTAAGCTCCCTACTTCGTATTGATTTGAAGCTGAGCCATGTATTCGCTTGTATTTGAGGCCAACTCGTTTGTTTCGCCTGCAGCAGAAGCTAAATCATGTATATCACAAGTATTTGAAGCTAAACCTATTGTTTCGCATTGATTTGTAGCTAAGACTTCTACGTCGCACTGATTTGAAGCTAAATCATGTGTTTTGGTTTGGATTTGAAGGTAACACGTTAGTTTCGCACGCAGATGAAGCTAAACCAAGTATATCACAAGTATTTGAAGCTGAACCATTGATTCGCATGAATATTAAGCTAAACCATGTGTTTCGCACGAATATTAAGCTAAACCATGTGTTTCGCATGAATTTTGCAGCTAAAGGATGTGTTTCACATGGATTTGATGCTAACTCGTTTGTTTCGCCTGCATTTGAATCTATATTACTTATATCGCAAGTATTTGAAGCTAAATCATTTGTGTCGCATGGATTTGCAGCTAAGACTTCTATTTCGCATTGATTTGAACCTAAATCAACCGTTTCGCATTATTTGAAGCTATCTCGTTTGTTTCGCCTGCATTTGAAGCTATATCACTTATATTCGCAAGTATTTGAAGGTCAATCATTCGTTTCGCATGAATTTGAAGCTAAGCCTTCTACTTCGCATTGATTTGAAGCTAAGTCATGTGTTTCGCTTGGATTTGAAGCTAAGCCTTCTACTTCGCATTGATTGGAAGCTAAATCTTGTGTTTGGTATGGATTTGAAGCTAACACGGTTGTTTCGCCTGCATTCGAAGTTATATCACGTATAATCGCAAGTATTTGAAGCTCAGTCATCCGTTTCGCATGGATTTGTAGCTAAGCCTTCTACTTCGCATTGATTTGAAGCTAAATCATGTGTTTCGCTCGGATTTGAAGCTAACTCATTTGTTTCTCCTGCATTTGAACCAATATCACTTATATTCGCAAGTATTTGTAGATAAATCATTCGTTTCTCATGGATTTGTATCTAAGCCACCTACTTCGTATTGATTTGAAGCTGAGCCATGTATTCGCTTGTATTTGAGGCCAACTCGTTTGTTTCGCCTGCAGTAGAAGCTATATCACTTATATTCGCAAGTATTTGAAGGTCAATCATTCGTTTCGCATGAATTTGAACATAAGCCTTCTACTTCGCATTGATTTGAAGCTAAATCATGTGTTTCGCTTGGATTTGAAGCTAAGCCTTCTACTTCGCATTGATTTGAAGCTAAATCATGTGTTTCGCTTGGATTTGAAACTGAGCCTTCTACTTCGCATTGATTGGAAGATAAATCTTGTGTTTGGTATGGATTTGAAGCTAACACGGTTGTTTCGCCTGCATTCGAAGTTATATCACGTATAATCGCAAGTATTTGAAGCTCAGTCATCCGTTTCGCATGGATTTGAAGCTAAGCCTTCTACTTCGCATTGATTTGAAGCTAAATCATATGTTTCGCTTGGATTTGAAGGTAACACGTTTGTTTCACTTGCAGTTGATGCTCATTCATGTATATCACAAGTATTTGTAGCTGAACCATTTGATTCTCGTGAAAATTAAGCTAAACCATGTTTTTGTAATGAATTTGAAGCTAAATCATGTGTTTCGCATGGATTTGAAGCCAACTCGTTGGTTCGCCTGCAGTTGATTCCAAATCATGTATTTTACAAGTATTTGAACCTAAACAATTTGTTCCTCATGTATTTGAAGCTAAGCCTTCCACTTCGCATTGATGTGAAGCTAATTCATGTGTTTCGCTTGGATTTGAAGCTAAGCCTTCTACTTCGCATTGAATTGAAGCTAAATCATGTGTTTCGCATGAATTTGAATCTAACTCGTTTGTTTCGCCTGCAGTTGATTCTAAATCATGTATTTTACAAGTATTTGAACCTAATCCATTTGTTCCTCATGTATTTGAAGCTAAGCCTTCCACTTCGCATTGATGTGAAGCTAAATCATGTGTTTCGCTTGGATTTGAAGCTAACTCGATTGTTTCGAATGCAGTTGATGCTAAATCATGTATATCACAAGTATTTCAAGCTGAACCATTTGATTCTCGTGAAAATTAAGCTAAACCATATGTTTCGCATGGATTTGAAGCTAAGGCTTCTAGTTCGCATTGATTTGAAGCTAAATCATGTGTTTCGCTTGGATTTGAAGCTAATTCGGTTATTTTGGATGCAGTTGAAGCTAAATCATGTATATCACAAGTAGTTGAAGCTGAACAATTTGTTTCGCATGAATATTAAGTTAAACCATGTGTTTCGCATGAGTATTAAGCTAAACAATGTGATTCGCATTGATTTGAAGCTAAATCATGTGCTTCGCATGGATTTGAAGCTAACTCGTTTGTTTCGCATACATTTGAAGCTAAATCACGTATATCACAACTATTTGAAGCTAAACTATTTGTTTCGCATGGATTCGATGATCAGCCTTCTATTTCGCATAGATTTGAAGCTAAATCATGTATATCACAAGTATTTGTAGCAAAACCATTTGTTTCGCATGGATTTGAAGCTAAGCCTTCTACTTCGCTTTGATTTGAAGCTAAATCATGTGTTCCGCATGGATTTGAAGCTAACTTGTTTGTTTCGCATGCAGTTGAAGCTAAATCATGTATATCACAAGTATTTGTATCAAAACCATTTGTTTCGCATGGATTTGAAGCTAAGCCTTCTACTCCGCATTGATTTGAAGCTAAATCATGTGCTTCGCATGGATTTGAAGCTAACTCGTTTGTTTCGCATGCCGTTGATGCTAAATCATGTATATCACAAGTATTTGAAGCTGAACCATTTGATTCTCGTGAAAATTAAGCTAAACCATGTGTTTCGCTTGGATTTGAAGCTAAGCCTTCTACTTCGCATTGATTTGAAGCTAAATCATGTGTTTCGCTTGGATTTGGAGCTAACTCGTTTGTTTCGCATACATTTGAAGCTAAATCATGTATATCACAAGTATTTGAAGCAAAGCCATTTGATTCGCATGGATTTGAAACAAAGCCTTCTACTTCGCAATGATTTGAAGCTAAATCACGTTTTTCGCTTGGATTTGAAACTAAGCCTTCTACTTCGCATTGAATTGAAGCTAAATCATGTGTTTCGCATGAATTTGAATCTAACTCGTTTGTTTTGCTTGAATTCGAAGCTATATCTCTTACATTCGCAAGTATTTGAAGTTCAATCATCCGTTTCGCATGGATTTGAAGCTAAGCCTTCTACTTCGCATTGATTTGAAGCTAAATCATGTGTTTCGCTTGGATTTGAAACTAAGCCTTCTACTTCGCATTGAATTGAAGCTAAATCATGTGTTTCGCATGAATTTGAATCTAACTCGTTTGTTTTGCTTGAATTCGAAGCTATATCTCTTACATTCGCAATAATTTGAAGTTCAATCATCCGTTTCGCATGGATTTGAAGCTAACTCGTTCGTTTCGCAAGCAGTTGATGCTAAATCATGCATATCACAAGTATTTGAAGCTGAACCATTTGATTCTCGTGAAAATTAAGCTAAACCATGTGTTTCGCTTGGATTTGAAGCTAAGCCTTCTACTTCGCATTGATTTGAAGCTAAATCATGTGTTAGGCTTGGATTTGAAACTAAGCCTTCTTCTTCGCATTGATTGGAAGCTAAAACTTGTGTTTGGTATGGATTTGAAGCTAACTCGTTTGTTTCGCCTGCATTCGAAGTTATATCACGTATAATCGCAAGTATTTGAAGCTCAGTCATCCGTTTCGCATGGATTTGAAGCTAAGCCATCTACTTCGCATTGATTTGAAGCTAAATCATATGTTTCGCTTGGATTTGAAGGTAACACGTTTGTTTCACTTGCAGTTGAAGCTCAATCATGTATATCACAAGTATTTGAAGCTGAACAATTTGTTTCGCATGAATACTAAGTTAAACCATGTGTTTCGCATGAGTATTAAGCTAAACCATGTTTTTGTAATGAATTTGAAGCTAAATCATGTGTTTCGCATGAATTTGAAGCCAACTCGTTTGTTTCGCCTGCAGTTGATTCTAAATCATGTATTTTATAAGTATTTGAACCTAAACCATTTGTTCCTCATGTATTTGAAGCTAAGCCTTCCACTTCGCATTGATGTGAAGCTAAATCATGTGTTTCACTTGGATTTGAAGCTAACTCGATTGTTTCGAATGCAGTTGATGCTAAATCATGTATATCACAAGTATTTGAAGCTGAACCATTTGATTCTCGTGAAAATTAAGCTAATCCATTTGTTTCGCTTGGATTTGAAGCTAAGCCTTCTACTTCGCATTGATTTGAAGCTAAATCATGTGTTTCGCTTGGATTTGAAACTAAGCCTTCTACTTCGCATTGATTTGAAGCTAAATCATGTGTTTCGCTTGGATTTGAAACAAAGCCTTCTACTTCGCATTGAATTGAAGCTAAATCATGTGTTTCGCATGAATTTGAATCTAACTCGTTTGTTTTGCTTGAATTCGAAGCTATATCTCTTACATTCGCAAGTATTTGAAGTTCAATCATTCGTTTCGCATGGATTTGAAGCTAAGGCTTCTAGTTCGCATTGATTTGAAGCTAAATCATATGTTTCGCTTGGATTTGAAGGTAACACGTTTGTTTCACTTGCAGTTGAATCTCAGTCATGTATATCACAAGTATTTGAAGCTGAACAATTTGTTTCGCATGAATACTAAGTTAAACCATGTGTTTCGCATGAGTATTAAGCTAAACCATGTTTTTGTAAGGAATTTGAAGCTAAATCATGTGTTTCGCATGGATTTGAAGCTAACTCGTTTGTTTCGCCTGCATTTGAAGTTATATTACTTATATCGCAAGTATTTGAAGCTAAATCATTTGTGTCGCATGGATTTGCAGCTAAGACTTCTATTTCGCATTGATTTGAACCTAAATCAACCGTTTCGCATGTATTTGAAGCTATCTCGTTTGTTTCGCCTGCATTTGAAGCTATATCACTTATATTCGCAAGTATTTGAAGGTCAATCATTCGTTTCGCATGAATTTGAAGCTAAGCCTTCTACTTCGCATTGATTTGAAGCTAAATCATGTGTTTCGCATGAATTTGAATCTAACTCGTTTGTTTTGCTTGAATTCGAAGCTATATCTCTTACATTCGCAAGTATTTGAAGTTCAATCATTCGTTTCGCATGGATTTCAAGCTAAGGCTTCTAGTTCGCATTGATTTGAAGCTAAATCATACGTTTCGCTTGGATTTGAAGGTAACACGTTTGTTTCACTTGCAGTTGAAGCTCAATCATGTATATCACAAGTATTTGAAGCTGAACAATTTGTTTCGCATCAATACAATGTTAAACCATGTGTTTCGCATGAGTATTAAGTTAAACCAAGTTTTTGTAATGAATTTGAAGCTAAATCATGTGTTTCGCATGGGTTTGAAGCCAACTCGTTTGTTTCGCCTGCAGTTGATTCTAAATCATGTATTTTACAAGTATTTGATCCTAAACCATTTGTTCCTCATGTATTTGAAGCTAAGCCTTCCACTTCGCATTGATGTGAAGCTAAATCATGTGTTTCGCTTGGATTTGAAGCTAACTCGATTGTTTCGAATGCAGTTGATGCTAAATCATGTATATCACAAGTATTTGAAGCTGAACCATTTGATTCACGTGAAAATTAAGCTAATCCATTTGTTTCGCTTGGATTTGAAGCTAAGCCTTCTACTTCGCATTGATTTGAAGCTAAATCATGTGTTTCGCATGAATTTGCAGCTAAATGATGTGTTTCACATGGATTTGAAGCTAACTCGTTTGTTTCGTCTGCATTTGAAGTTATATTACTTATATCGAAAGTATTTGAAGCTAAATCATTTGTGTCGCATGGATTTGCAGCTAAGACTTCTATTTCGCATTGATTTGAACCTAAATCAACCGTTTCGTATGTATTTGAAGCTATCTCGTCTGTTTCGCCTGCATTTGAAGCTATATCACTTATATTCGCAAGTATTTGAAGGTCAATCATTCGTTTCGCATGAATTTGAAGCTAAGCGTTCTACTTCGCATTGATTTGAAGCTAAATCATGTTTTTCGCTTGGATTTGAAACTAAGCCTTCTACTTCGCATTGAATTGAAGCTAAATCATGTGTTTCGCATGAATTTGAATCTAACTCGTTTGTTTTGCTTGAATTCGAAGCTATATCTCTTACATTCGCAAGTATTTGAAGTTCAATCATTCGTTTCGCATGGATTTGAAGCTAAGGCTTCTAGTTCGCATTGATTTGAAGCTAAATCATATGTTTCGCTTGGATTTGAAGGTAACACGTTTGTTTCACTTGCAGTTGAAGCTCAATCATGTATATCACAAGTATTTGAAGCTGAACAATTTGTTTCGCATGAATACTAAGTTAAACCATGTGTTTCGCCTGAGTATTAAGCTAAACCATGTTTTTGTAATGAATTTGAAGCTAAATCATGTGTTTCGCATGGATTTGAAGCCAACTCGATTGATTCGCCTGCAATTGATTCTAAATCATGTATTTTACAAGTATTTGATCCTAAACCATTTGTTCCTCATGTATTTGAAGCTAAGCCTTCCACTTCGCATTGATGTGAAGCTAAATCATGTGTTTCGCTTGGATTTGAAGCTAACTCGATTGTTTCGAATGCAGTTGAAGCTAAATCATGTATATCACAAGTATTTGAAGCTGAACAATTTGTTTCGCATGAATATTAAGTTAAACCATGTGTTTCGCATGGGTATTAAGGTAAACCTTGTGATTCGCATTGATTTGAAGCTAAATCATGTGCTTCGCATGGATTTGAAGCTAACTCGTTTGTTTCGCATACATTTGAAGCTAAATCACGTATATCACAACTATATGAAGCTAAACTATTTGTTTCGCATGGATTCGATCATCAGCCTTCTATTTCGCATAGATTTGAAGCTAAATCATGTATATCACAAGTATTTGTAGCTGAACCATTTGATTCGCATGAATATTAAGCTAAACCATGTGTTTCGCATGAATATTAAGCTAGACCAAGTGTTTCGCATCAATTGGAAGATAAAGCATGTGTTTCACATGGACTTGAAGCTGACTCGTTTGTTTCGCCTGCATTTGAAGCTATATCACTTCTATCGCAAGTATTTGAAGCTAAATCATTTGTGTCCATGGATTTGCAGCTAAGACTTCTATTTCGCATTGATTTGAACCTAAATCAACCGTTTCGCATGTATTTGAAGCTATCTCGTTTGTTTCGCCTGCATTTGAAGCTATATCACTTATATTCGCAAGTATTTGAAGGTCAATCATTCGTTTCGCATGAATTTGAAGCTAAGCCTTCTACTTCGTATTGATTTGAAGTTAAATCATGTGTTTCGCTCGGATTTGAAGCTAAGCCTTCTACTTCGCATTGATTTGAAGCTAAATCATGTGTTTCGCTTGGATTTGAAACTGAGCCTTCTACTTCGCATTGATTGGAAGCTAAATCTTGTGTTTGGTATGGATTTGAAGCTAACTCGGTTGTTTCGCCTGCATTCGAAGTTATATCACGTATAATCGCAAGTATTTGAAGCTCAGTCATCCGTTTCGCATGGATTTGAAGCTAAGCCTTCTACTTCGCATTGATTTGAAGCTAAATCATATGTTTCGCTTGGATTTGAAGGTAACACGTTTGTTTCACTTGCAGTTGAAGCTCAATCATGTATATCACAAGTATTTGAAGCTGAACAATTTGTTTCGCATGAATACTAAGTTAAACCATGTGTTTCGCCTGAGTATTAAGCTAAACCATGTTTTTGTAATGAATTTGAAGCTAAATCATGTGTTTCGCATGGATTTGAAGCCAACTCGATTGATTCGCCTGCAGTTGATTCTAAATCATGTATTTTACAAGTATTTGATCCTAAACCATTTGTTCCTCATGTATTTGAAGCTAAGCCTTCCACTTCGCATTGATGTGAAGCTAAATCATGTGTTTCGCTTGGATTTGAAGCTAACTCGATTGTTTCGAATGCAGTTGAAGCTAAATCATGTATATCACAAGTATTTGAAGCTGAACAATTTGTTTCGCATGAATATTAAGTTAAACCATGTGTTTCGCATGAGTATTAAGCTAAACCTTGTGATTCGCATTGATTTGAAGCTAAATCATGTGCTTCGCATGGATTTGAAGCTAACTCGTTTGTTTCGCATACATTTGAAGCTAAATCACGTATATCACAACTATATGAAGCTAAACTATTTGTTTCGCATGGATTCGATCATCAGCCTTCTATTTCGCATAGATTTGAAGCTAAATCATGTATATCACAAGTATTTGTAGCTGAACCATTTGATTCGCATGAATATTAAGCTAAACCATGTGTTTCGCATGAATATTAAGCTAGACCAAGTGTTTCGCATCAATTGGAAGATAACGCATGTGTTTCACATGGACTTGAAGCTGACTCGTTTGTTTCGCCTGCATTTGAAGCTATATCACTTCTATCGCAAGTATTTGAAGCTAAATCATTTGTGTCGCATGGATTTGCAGCTAAGACTTCTATTTCGCATTGATTTGAACCTAAATCAACCGTTTCGCATGTATTTGAAGCTATCTCGTTTGTTTCGCCTGCATTTGAAGCTATATCACTTATATTCGCAAGTATTTGAAGGTCAATCATTCGTTTCGCATGAATTTGAAGCTAAGCCTTCCACTTCGCATTGATGTGAAGCTAAATCATGTCTTTCGCTTGGATTTGAAGCTAACTCGATTGTTTCGAATGCAGTTGAAGCTAAATCATGTATATCACAAGTATTTGAAGCTGAACAATTTGTTTCGCATGAATATTGAGTTAAACCATGTGTTTCGCATGAGTATTAAGCTAAACCTTGTGATTCGCATTGATTTGAAGCTAAATCATGTGCTTCGCATGGATTTGAAGCTAACTCGTTTGTTTCGCATACATTTGAAGCTAAATCACGTATATCACAACTATATGAAGCTAAACTATTTGTTTCGCATGGATTCGATCATCAGCCTTCTATTTCGCATAGATTTGAAGCTAAATCATGTATATCACAAGTATTTGTAGCAAAACCATTTGTTTCGCATGGATTTGAACCTAACTCGTTTGTTTCGCATGGATTTGAAGCTAACACGTTTGTTTCGCATGCAGTTGAAGCAAAATCATGTATATCACAAGTATTAGAAGCTAAACCATTTGATTCGCATGGATTTGAAGCTAAGCGTTCTACTTCGCATTGATTTGAAGCTTAATCATGTATTTGCTTGGATTTGAAGCTAAATCATGTGTTTCGCATGGACTTAAAGCTAACACGTTTGTTTCGCATGCAGTTGAACCTAAATCATGTATATCACAAGTATTTGAAGCTAAACCATTTTTTTCGCATGGATTCGAAAATCAGTCTTCTATTTCGCAATGATTTGATGCTAAATCATGTGTTTCTCATGGATTTGAAGCTAACTCGTTTCTATCGCATGGATTTATAGCTAACTCGTTTGTTTCGCATGCTGTTGAATCTAAATCTAGTATATCACAAGTATTTGAAGCTAAACCATTTGTTTCGCATTGATTCGTAAATCAGCATTCTATTTCGCATTGATTTGAATCTAATTCATGAGTTTCGCTTGGATTTGAAGCTAACTCGTTTGTTTCGCGTGGATTTGAAGCTAACTCGTTTGTTTCGCATGCAGTTGAAGAAAAATCATGTATATCACAAGTATTAGAAGCTAAACCATTTGACTCGCATGGATTTGAATCTAATCCTTCTATTTCGCATTGATTTGAAGCTAAATCATGAGTTTCCCATGGATTTGAAGCTAACTCGATTCTATCGCATGGATTTAAAGCTAACTCGTTTGATTCGCATGCTGACGAAGCTAAATCTAGTATATCACAAGTATTTGAAGCTAAACCATTTGATTCGCATGGATTTGAAGCTAAGCCTTCCACTTCGCATTGATTTGAAGATAAATCATGTGTTTCGCTTGGATTTCAAGCAAAATCGTTTGTTTCGCATGCAGTTGAAGCTAGATCATGTATATCACAAGTATTTGATGATAATCCATTTGTTTTGCATGGATTCGAAAATCAGCCTTCTATTTCGCATTGATTTGAAGCTAAATCATGTGTTTCTGATGGATTTAAAGTAACACGTTTGTTTCGCATGCAGTTGATGCAAAATCATGTATTTCACAAGTATTTGAAGCTAAACCATTTGATTCGCATGGATTTGAAGCTAAGCCTTCCACTTCGCATTGATTTGAAGATAAATCATGTGTTTCGCTTGGATTTCAAGCAAAATCGTTTGTTTCGCATGCAGTTGAAGCAAAATCATGTATATCACAAGTATTTGAAGCTAAATTATTCGTTTCGCATTGGTTTTGAAGCTAAGCCTTCTACTTCGCATTGATTTGAAGCTAAATCACGTGTAACGCTTGGATATGAAGCTCACGCGTTTGTTTTTCCATCATTTGAAGCTCTGTTCCTTATATCGCAAGTATTTGAAGCTGAATCATTTGTTTCGCATGAATATTGAGCAAAACCATGTGCTTCGAATGAATTTGAAGCTAAATCATGTTTTTCGCATGTATTTGAAGCTAACTCGTTTGTTTCGCCTGCATTTAAAGCTAAATCATGTATATCACAAGTATTTGAAGCTAAACCATTTGTTTCGCATGGATTCGAAAATCAGCCTTCTATTTCGCAATAATTTGAAGCAAAATCGTGTGTTTCTCATGGATTTGAAGCTAACTCGTTTCTATCGCATGGATTTAAAGCTAACTCGTTTGTTTCGCATGCAGTTGAAGCTTAATCATGTATATCACAAGTATTTGAAGCTAAACTATTTGATTCGCATGGATTTGAATCTAAGCCTTCTACTTCGCATTGATTTGAAGCTAAATCATGAGTTTCCCATGGATTTGAAGCTAACTCGATTCTATCGCATGGATTTAAAGCTAACTCGTTTGTTTCGCATGCTGACGAAGCTAAATCTAGTATATCACAAGTATTTGAAGCTAAACCATTTGTTTCTCATGCATTTGAAGTTAAGCGTTCCACTTCGCATTGTTTTGAAGCTAACTCGATTGTTTCGCCTGCATTTGAAGCTATATCACTTACATCGCAATTATCTGAAGATAAATCATTTGTTTCTCATGTATTTGAAGATAAGCCTTGTACTTCGCATTGATTTGAAGCTAAATCATGTTTTTCGCATGGATTTGAAGCTAACTCGTTTGTTTCGCATGCAGCTGAAGCTGAATCATGTATATCACAAGTATTTGAAGCTAAACCATTTCTTTCGCATGAATTTGATGCTAAGCCTTCTACTACGCATTGATTTGAAGATAAATCTTGTGTTTTGCTTGGTTTTGAAGCTAAGTCGTTTGTTACGCATGCAGTTGAAGCTAATTCATGTATATCACAAGTATTTTAAGCTAAACCATTTGATTCGCATGGATTTGAAATTAAGCCTTCTACTTCGTACTGATTTGAAGCTAAATCATGTGTTTCGTTTGAATTTGAAACTAAGCCTTCTACTTCGCATTGTTTTGAAGCTAAATCGTGTGTTTCGCATGGATTTGAAGCTAACTCGATTGATTCGACTGCATTTGAATCTATATCACTTATATCGCAATTATCTGAAGATAAATCATTTGCTTCTCATGTATTTGAAACTAAGCCGTCTATTGCGCATTGATTTGAAGCTAAATCATATTTTTCGCATGGATTTGAAGCTAACTCGTTTGTTTCGCATGCAGTTGAAGCTGAATCATGTATATCACAAGTATTTGAAGCTAAACCATTTGTTTCGCATGGATTTAAAGATAACACGATTGTTTCGCATGCAGTTGAAGCTATATCATGTGTATCACAAGTATTTGAAGCTAAACCATTTGATTCGCATGGATTTGAAGCTAAGCCTCCTACTTCGCATTGATTTGAAGCTAAATCAAGTGTTTCGTTTGGGTTTGAAGAAAACTCGTTTGTTTCGCATGCAGTTGAAGCTATATCACTTATGCTCGCAAGTATTTGAAGCTAAATCATTCGTTTCGCATGGAGTTGAAGCTAAGCCTTCCACTTCGCATTGATTTGAAGATAAATCATGTGTTTCGCCTGGATTTGAAGCTAACTCGTTTGTTTCGCATGCAGTTGAAGCTAAATCATGTATATCACAAGTATTTGAAGCTAAACCATTTGTTTCGCATGAATTCGAAGCTAAGCCTTCTACTTCGCATTGATTTGAATCTAAATCATGTGTTTCGCTTGGTTTTGAAGCTAACTCGTCTGTTTCGCATGCAGTTGAAGCTGAATCATGTATATCACAAGTATTTGAAGCTAAACCATTCCTTTCGCATGAATTTGAAGCTAAGCCTTCTACTTCGCATTAATTTGAAGCTAACTCGATTGATTCGACTGCATTTGAATCTATATCACTTATATCGCAATTATCTGAAGATAAATCATTTGCTTCTCATGTATTTGAAGCTAAGCCTTCTACTTCGCATTGATTTGCAGCTAAATCATGTGTCTCGCTTGGTTTTGAAGCTAACTCGTTTGTTTCGCACGCAGTTGAAGCTAAATCATGTATATCACAAGTATTTGAATCTAAACCATTTGTTTCTCATGAATTTGAAACTAAGCCTTCCACTTCGCATTGATTTGAACGTAAATCATGTTTTTCGCTTGGATTTGAAGGTAAAGCGTTTGTTTCGCATGCAGTTGAAGCTAAATCATGTATATCACAAGTATTTGAAGCTAAACCATCTGTTTCGCATTGATTTGATGATAAGCCTTCTACGTCGCATGAATTTGAAGCTAAGCCTTCTACTTCGCATTGATTTGAAGCTAAATCATGTGTTTCGCTTGGTTTTGAAGCTAACTCGTTTGTTTCGCATGCAGTTGAAGCTAAATCATGTTTATCACAAGTACCTGAATATAAACCATCTGTTTCGCATGAATATTGAGCTAAACTATGTGATTCGCATGAATTTGAAGCTAAATTATGTCTTTCGCTTGGTTTTGAAGCTAACTCTTTTGCTTCGCCTGCATTTGAAGATAAATCATGTATAGCACAAGTATTTGAAGCTAAACCATTTGTATCGCGTGGATTTGAAGCTAAGCGTTCCACTTCGCATTGATTTGAACGTAAATCATGTTTTTCGCTTGGATTTGAAGGTAAAGCGTTTCTTTCGCATGCAGTTGAAGCCAAATCATGTATATCACAAGTATTTGAAGCTAAACCATTTGTTTCTCATGTATTTGAAGCTAAGCGTTCCACTTCGCATTGATTTGAAGCTAACTCGTTTGTTTCGCCTGCATTTGCATCTATATCACATTTATCGCAATTATCTGATGATAAATCATATGTTTCTCATGTATTTGAACATAAGCCTCGTACTTCGCATCGATTTGAAGCTAAATCATGTGTTTCGCATGGATATGAAGCTAACTCTTTTGTTTCGCCTGCATTTGAAGATGAATCATTTATATCACGAGTATTTGAAGCTAAACTGTTTGATTCGCATGGATTTGAAGCTAAGCCTCCTACTTCGCATTGATTTGCAGCTAAATCATGTGTTTCGCTTGGTTTTGAAGCTAATTCGTTTGTTTCGCATGCAGTTGATGCTAAATCATGTATATCACAAGTATTTGAAGCTAAACCATTTGTTTCGCATTGATTTGATGATAAGCCTTCTACGTCGCATGAATTTGAAGCTAAGCCTTCTATTTCGCATTGATTTGAATGTAAATCATGTGTTTCGCTTGGATTTGAAGCTAACTCGTTTGTTTCGCATGCAGTTGAAGCTAAATCATGTTTATCAGAAGTACCTGAATATAAACCATCTGTTTCGCATGAATATTGAGCTAAACTATGTGATTCGCATGAATTTGAAGCTAAATGATGTGTTTCGCTTGGTTTTGATGCTAACTCTTTTGCTTCGCCTGCATTTGAAGATAAATCATGTATAGCACAAGTATTTGAAGCTAAACCATTTGTATCGCGTGGATTTGAAGCTAAGCGTTCCACTTCGCATTGATTTGAAGCTAACTCGATTGTTTCGCCTGCATTTGAAGCTATATCACTTACATCGCAATTATCTGAAGATAAATCATTTGTTTCTCATGTATTTGAGGCTAAGCCGTCTTTTTCGAATTTATTTGAAGCTAAATCATCTGTTTCGCATGGATGTGAAGCTAACTCGTTTTTTTCGCCTGTATTTGAAGATAAATCATGTATATCACAAGTATTTGAAGCTAAACCATTCGCATCGCATGGATTTGAAGCAAAGCCTTCAACTTCGCATTGACTTGAAGATAAATTATGTGTTTCGCTTGGATTTGAAGCTAACTCGTTTCTTTCGCACGCAGTTGAAGCTAAATCATGTATATCACAAGTATTTGAAGCTAAACCATTTGTTTCTCATGTATTTGAAGCTAAGCGTTCCATTTCGCATTGATTTGAAGCTAACTCGATTGTTTCGCCTGCATTTGCATCTATATCACATTTATCTCAATTATCTGATGATAAATCATATGTTTCTCATGTATTTGAACATAAGCCTTGTACTTCGCATTGATTTGAAGCTAAATCATGTGTTTCGCATGGATTTGAAGCTAACTCTTTTGTTTCGCCTGAATTTGGACATAAATCATGTATATCACAAGTATCTGAAGCTCAACCGTTTGATTCGCATGGATTTGAAGCTAACCCTTCTACTTCGCATTGATTTGCAGCTAAATCATGTGTTTCGCTGGGATTTGAAGCAAACTTGTTTGTTTCGCATGCTGTTGTAGCTAAATCATGTTTATCACAAGTATCTGAATCTAAACCGTTTGATTCGCAAGGATTTGAAGCTAAGCCTTCCAATTCGCATTGATTTGAAGATAAATCATGTGTTTCGCTTGGATTTGAAGCTAACTCGTTTGTTTCGCATGCAGTTGAGGCTGAATCATGTATATCACAAGTATTTGTAGCTAAACCATTTGTTTCGTATGAATTTGAAGCTAAGCCTTCTACTTCGCATTGATTTGAAGCTAAATCATGTGTTTCGCTTGGTTTTGAAGCTAACACGTTTGTTTCGCATGCAGTTGAGGCTTAATCATGTATATCACAAGTATTTGTTGCTAAACCATTCGCATCGCATGGATTTGAAGCAAAGCCTTCAACTTCGCATTGACTTGAAGATAAATCATGTGTTTCGCTTGGATTTGAAGCTAACTCGTTTCTTTCGCATGCAGTTGAAGCTAAATTATGTATATCACAAGTATTTGAAGCTAAACCATTTTGTTTCGCATGAATTTGAAGCTAAGCCTTCTACTTCGCATTGATTTGAAGCTAAATCATATGTTTCGCATGGATTTGAAGCTAACTCGTTTGTTTCGCATGCAGTTGAAGCTAAATCATGTTTATCAAAAGTATTTGAAGCTAAAGCATTTGTTTCGCATGGATTTGAAGCTAAGCCTTCTACTTGACATCGATTTGAATTTAAATCATGTGTTTCTCTTGGATTTGAAGCTAACATGTTTGTTTCGCAAGCAGTTGAAGCTAGATCATGTTTATCACAAGTATCTGAATCTAAACCATCTGTTTCGCAAGAATATGAATCTATGAATCTAAACCATGTGTTTCGCATGAATTTGAAGCCAAATGATGTGTTTCGCATGGATTTGAAGCTAACTCTTTTGTTTCGCCTGCATTTGAAGATAAATCATGTATATCACGAGTATTTGAAGCTAACACGTTTGTTTCGCATGCAGTTGAAGCTAAATCATGTATATCACAAGTATTTGAATCTAAACCATATGTTTCTCATGAATTTGAAGCTAAGCCTTCCACTTCGCATTGATTTGAACCTAAATAATGTGTTTCGCATGGATTTGAAGATAAAGCGTTTGTTTCGCATGTAATTGAAGCTATATCACTTACATCGCAATTATCTGAAGATAAATCATTTGTTTCTCATGTATTTGAAGCTAAGCCGTCTATTTCGCACTGATTTGAAGCTAAATCATAAGTTTCGCATGGATTTGAAGCTAACTCGTTTTTTCGCCTGTATTTGAAGATAAATCATGTATATCTCAAGTATTTGAAGCTAAACCATTCGCTTCGCATGGATTTGAAGCTAAGCCTTCTACTTCGCATTGATTTGAAGCTAAATCTTGCGTTTCGCTTGGTTTTGAAGCTAACTAGTTTGTTTCGCATGCAGTTGAAGCTAAATCATGTATATCACAAATATTTGAAGCTAAACCATTTGTTTCGCATGGATTTGAAGATTAGCCTCCTACTTCGCATTAATTTGAAGCTAACTCGATTGATTCGACTGCATTTGAATCTATATCACTTATAGCGCAATTATCTGAAGATAAATCATTTGTTTCTCATGTATTTGAAGCTAAGCCGTCTATTTCGCATTGATTTGAACCTAAATAATGTTTTTTCGCTTGGATTTGAAGCTATCTCGTTTTTTTCGCCTGTATTTGGAGATAAATCATGTATATCTCAAGTATTTAGAGCTAAACCATTCGCTTCGCATGGATTTGAAGCAATGCCTTCAACTTCGCATTGATTTGAGGATAAATCATGTGTTTCGCTTGGATTTGAAGCTAACTCGTTTGTTTCGCATGCAGTTGAAATTATATCATGTATATCACAAGTATTTGAAGCTAAACCACTTGTTTCACATTGATTTGATGATAAGCCTACTACGTCGCATTGATTTGAAGCTAAGCCTTCTATTTCGCATTGATTTGAATGTAAATCATGTGTTTCGCTTGGATTTGAAGCTAACTCGTTTGTTTCGCATGCAGTTGAAGCTAAATCATGTTTATCAGAAGTACCTGAATATAAACCATCTGTTTCGCATGAATATTGAGCTAAACTATGTGATTCGCATGAATTTGAAGCTAAATGATGTGTTTCGCTTGGTTTTGATGCTAACTCTTTTGCTTCGCCTGCATTTGAAGATAAATCATGTATAGCACAAGTATTTGAAGCTAAACCATTTGTATCGCGTGGATTTGAAGCTAAGCGTTCCACTTCGCATTGATTTGAAGCTAACTCGATTGTTTCGCCTGCATTTGAAGCTATATCACTTACATCGCAATTATCTGAAGATAAATCATTTGTTTCTCATGTATTTGAGGCTAAGCCGTCTTTTTCGAATTTATTTGAAGCTAAATCATCTGTTTCGCATGGATGTGAAGCTAACTCGTTTTTTTCGCCTGTATTTGAAGATAAATCATGTATATCACAAGTATTTGAAGCTAAACCATTCGCATCGCATGGATTTGGAGCAAAGCCTTCAACTTCGCATTGACTTGAAGATAAATTATGTGTTTCGCTTGGATTTGAAGCTAACTCGTTTCTTTCGCATGCAGTTGAAGCTAAATCATGTATATCACAAGTATTTGAAGCTAAACCATTTGTTTCTCATGTATTTGAAGCTAAGCGTTCCTTTTCGCATTGATTTGAAGCTAACTCGATTGTTTCGCCTGCATTTGCATCTATATCACATTTATCTCAATTATCTGATGATAAATCATATGTTTCTCATGTATTTGAACATAAGCCTTGTACTTCGCATTGATTTGAAGCTAAATCATGTGTTTCGCATGGATTTGAAGCTAACTCTTTTGTTTCGCCTGAATTTGGACATAAATCATGTATATCACAAGTATCTGAAGCTCAACCGTTTGATTCGCATGGATTTGAAGCTAACCCTTCTACTTCGCATTGATTTGCAGCTAAATCATGTGTTTCGCTGGGATTTGAAGCAAACTTGTTTGTTTCGCATGCTGTTGTAGCTAAATCATGTTTATCACAAGTATCTGAATCTAAACCGTTTGATTCGCATGGATTTGAAGCTAAGCCTTCCAATTCGCATTGATTTGATGATAAATCATGTGTTTCGCTTGGATTTGAAGCTAACTCGTTTGTTTCGCATGCAGTTGAGGCTTAATCATGTATATCACAAGTATTTGTTGCTAAACCATTCGCATCGCATGGATTTGAAGCAAAGCCTTCAACTTCGCATTGACTTGAAGATAAATCATGTGTTTCGCTTGGATTTGAAGCTAACTCGTTTCTTTCGCATGCAGTTGAAGCTAAATTATGTATATCACAAGTATTTGAAGCTAAACCATTTTGTTTCGCATGAATTTGAAGCTAAGCCTTCTACTTCGCATTGATTTGAAGCTAAATCATATGTTTCGCATGGATTTGAAGCTAACTCGTTTGTTTCGCATGCAGTTGAAGCTAAATCATGTTTATCAAAAGTATTTGAAGCTAAAGCATTTGTTTCGCATGGATTTGAAGCTAAGCCTTCTACTTGACATCGATTTGAATTTAAATCATGTGTTTCTCTTGGATTTGAAGCTAACATGTTTGTTTCGCAAGCCGTTGAAGCTAGATCATGTTTATCACAAGTATCTGAATCTAAACCATCTGCTTCGCAAGAATATGAATCTATGAATCTAAACCATGTGTTTCGCATGAATTTGAAGCCAAATGATGTGTTTCGCATGGATTTGAAGCTAACTCTTTTGTTTCGCCTGCATTTGAAGATAAATCATGTATATCACGAGTATTTGAAGCTAACACGTTTGTTTCGCATGCAGTTGAAGCTAAATCATGTATATCACAAGTATTTGAATCTAAACCATATGTTTCTCATGAATTTGAAGCTAAGCCTTCCACTTCGCATTGATTTGAACCTAAATAATGTGTTTCGCATGGATTTGAAGATAAAGCGTTTGTTTCGCATGCAATTGAAGCTATATCACTTACATCGCAATTATCTGAAGATAAATCATTTGTTTCTCATGTATTTGAAGCTAAGCCGTCTATTTCGCACTGATTTGAAGCTAAATCATAAGTTTCGCATGGATTTGAAGCTAACTCGTTTTTTCGCCTGTATTTGAAGATAAATCATGTATATCTCAAGTATTTGAAGCTAAACCATTCGCTTCGCATGGATTTGAAGCAAAGCCTTCAACTTCGCATTGACTTGAAGATAAATCATGTGCTTCGCTTGGATTTGAAGCTAACTCGTTTCTTTCGCATGCAGTTGAAGCTAAATTATGTATATCACAAGTATTTGAAGCTAAACCATTTTGTTTCGCATGAATTTGAAGCTAAGCCTTCTACTTCGCATTGATTTGAAGCTAAATCATATGTTTCGCATGGATTTGAAGCTAACTCGTTTGTTTCGCATGCAGTTGAAGCTAAATCATGTTTATCAAAAGTATTTGAAGCTAAAGCATTTGTTTCGCATGGATTTGAAGCTAAGCCTTCTACTTGACATTGATTTGAATTTAAATCATGTGTTTCTCTTGGATTTGAAGCTACCATGTTTGTTTCGCAAGCAGTTGAAGCTAGATCATGTTTATCACAAGTATCTGAATCTAAACCATCTGTTTCGCAAGAATATGAATCTATGAATCTAAACCATGTGTTTCGCATGAATTTGAAGCCAAATGATGTGTTTCGCATGGATTTGAAGCTAACTCTTTTGTTTCGCCTGCATTTGAAGATAAATCATGTATATCACGAGTATTTGAAGCTAACACGTTTGTTTCGCATGCAGTTGAAGCTAAATCATGTATATCACAAGTATTTGATGCTAAACCATTTGTTTCGCATGGATTTGAAGATAAGCCTCCTACTTCGCATTAATTTGAAGCTAACTGGATTGATTCGACTGCATTTGAATCTATATCACTTATATCGCAATTATCTGAAGATAAATCATTTGTTTCTCATGTATTTGAAGCTAAGCCGTCTATTTCGCATTTATTTGATGCTAAATCATATGTTTCGCATGGATGTGAAGCTAACTCGTTTTTTTTGCCTGTATTTGAATATAAATCATGTATATCACAAGTATTTTAAGCTAAACCATTTGTTTCGCATGGATTTGAAGATAAGCCTCCTACTTCGCATTAATTTGAAGCTAACTGGATTGATTCGACTGCATTTGAATCTATATCACTTATATCGCAGTTATCTGAAGATAAATCATTTGTTTCTCATGTATTTGAAGCTAAGCCGTCTATTTCGCAATTATTTGAAGCTAAATCATATGTTTCGCATGGATGTGAAGCTAACTCGTTTTTTTTTGCCTGTATTTGAAGATAAATCATGTATATCACAAGTATTTGAAGGTAAACCATTCGTTTCGCATGGATTTGAAGCAAAGACTTCAACTTCGCATTGACTTGAAGATAAATCATGTGTTTCGCTTGGATTTGAAGCTAACTCGTTTGTTTCGCATGCAGTTGAAGCTAAATCATGTATATCACAAGTATTTTAAGCTAAACCATTTGTTTCGCATGGACTTGAAGATAAGCCTCCTACTTCGCATTAATTTGAAGCTAACTCGATTGAATCGACTGCATTTAAATTTATATCACTTATATCGCAATTATCTGAAGATAAATCATTTGCTTCTCATGTATTTGAATCTAAGCCGTCTATTTCGCACTGATTTGAAGCTAAATCATATGTTTCGCATGGAATTGAAGCTAACTCGTTTTCTTCGCATGCAGTTGAAGCTAAATCATGTTTATCAAAAGTATTTGAAGCTAAAGCATTTGTTTCGCATGGATTTGAAGCTAAGCCTCCTACTTGACATTGATTTGAATTTAAATCATGTGTTTCTCTTGGAATTGAAGCTAACATGTTTGTTTCGCAAGCAGTTGAAGCTAGATCATGTTTATCACAAGTATCTGAATCTAAACCATCTGTTTCGCAAGAATATGAATCTATGAATCTAAACCATGTGTTTCGCATGAATTTGAAGCCAAATGATGTGTTTCGCATGGTTTTGAAGCTAACTCTTTTGCTTCGCCTGCATTTGAAGTTAAATCATGTATATCACGAGTATTTGAAGCTAATCCGTTTGAGTCGCATGGATTTGAAGCTAAGCCTTCTACTTCACATTGATTTGAAGCTAAGCCTTCTATTTCGCATTGATTTGAATCTAAATCATGTGTTTCGCTTGGTTTTGAAGCTAACTCGTTTGTTTCGCATGCAGTTGTGGCTGAATCATGTATATCACAAGTATCTGTAGCTAAACCATTTGTTTCGCATGAATTTGAAGCTAAGCCTTCTATGTCGCATTGATTTGAAGCTAAATCATGTGTTTCGCTTGGTTTTGAAGCCAACTCGTTTGTTTCGCATGCAGTTGAGGCTTAATCATGTATATCACAAGTATTCGTAGCTAAACCATTTGTTTCGCATGAATTTGAAGCTAAGCCTTCTACTTCGCATTGATTTGAAGCTAAATCATGTGTTTCGCTTGGTTTTGAAGCTAACTCGTTTGTTTTGCACGCAGTTGAAGCTAAATCATTTATATCACAAGTATTTGAAGCTAAACCATTTGTTTCTCATGTATTTGAAGCTAAGCGTTCCACTTCGCATTGATTTGAAGCTAACTCGATTGTTTCGACTGCATTTGGAGCTATATCACTTACATCGCAATTATCTGAAGATAAATCATTTTTTTCTCATGTATTTGAAGCTAAGCCATCTATTTCGCATTTATTTGAAGCCAAATCATATGTTTCGCATGGATTTGAAGCTAACTCGTTTTTTTCGCCTGTATTTAAAGATCAATCATTTATACCACAAGTATTTGAAGCTAAACCATTCGCTTCGCATGAATTTGAAGCTAAGCCTTCTACTTCGCATTGATTTGAATCTAAATCAGGTGTTTCGCTTGGTTTTGAAGCTAACTCGTTTGTTTCGCATGCAGTTGAAGCTAAATCATGTATATCACAAGTATTTGAAGCTAAACCATTTGTTTCGCCTGTATTTGAAGATAAATCTTGTATATCACAAGTATTTGAAGGTAAACCGTTTCTACAGCATGAATTTGAAGCTAAGCCTTCTACTTCGCATTGATTTGAAGCTAAATCATGTGTTTCGCTTGGTTTTGAAGCTAACTCGTTTGTTTTGCACGCAGTTGAAGCTGCTCATATATATAACAAGTATTTGAAGCTAAACCATTTCTATCGCATGAATTGGAAGCTAAGCCTTCTATTTCGTATTTATTTGAAGCTAAATCATATGTTCGCATGGATTTGAAGCTAACTCGATTGTTTCGCCTGCATATGAAGCTATATCACATATATCGCAATTATCTGCAGCTAAGCCATTTGTTTCTCATGGATTCGAAGCTAAGCCTTCTACTTCGCATTGATTTGAAGCTAAATCAAGTGTTTCGCTTGCACTTGAAGCTAACTCTTTTGTTTCGCCTGCGTATGAAGCTATATCAATTATATACGCAAGTATCTGATGCTAAATCATTTGTTTCTCATGGATTCGAAGCTAAGCCTTCTACTTCGCATTGATTTGAAGCTAAATCATGTGTTTCGCTTGGATTGGAAGCAAAAGCCTTCTACTTCGCATTAATTTGAAGCTAAATCATGTGTTTCGCGTGGATTTGAAGCTAAACCTTCTAAATCGCATTGATTTGAAGATAAATAATGTAATTCGCTTGGATTTGAAGCAAACTCGTTTGTTTCGACTCCATTTGAAGCTATATCACTTATATCGCAAGTATCTGAAGCTAAACATCTTGTTTCGCAAGAATATGAAGCTAAACCATGTGTTTCTCATGAATTTGAATCTTAATCATGTGTTTGGCATGGATTTGAGCTAACTCGTTGGTTTCCCCTGCATTTGAAGCTATATTACTTATATCGCATGTATCTGATGCTAAATCATTTGTTTCGCATGGATTTGAAGCTATCTCGTTTGTTTCGCCTGCATTTGTATCTATATCACATATATCGCAAATATTTGAAGCTAAATGATTTGCTTCGCATGAATTTGAAGCTAAACCTTCTACTTTGCACTGATTAGAAGCTAACTCGTTTGTTTCGCCTGCATTTTTAGCTATATGATTTATATCGCAAGTATTTGAAGCTAAATCATTTGTGTCGCATGGATTTGAAGTCAAGCCTTCTACATCGCATTGATTTGGAGCTAAATCATGTATTTCGTATGGATTTGAAGCTAACTCGTTTATTCACATGCAGTTGAGGCTAAATCAGGCATATCACAAGTATTTGAAGCTGAACCATTTGTTTCGCATGAATATTAATCTAATCCATGTGTTTCGCATGAACTTGAAGCTAAATCATGAGTTTCGCATGGATGTGAAGCTAACTCGTTTGTTTCGCATGCTGTTGCAGCTAAATCATGTATATCACAAGTATCTGAAGCTAAACAATTTGATTCCCATGGATTTGATGCTAAGCCTTCTACTTCGCATTGATTTGGAGCTAAATCATGTGTTTCGCATGGATTTAAGGCTAACACGTTTCTTTCGTATGCAGTTGAAGCTAAATCATGTATATCACAAGTATTTTGAACCTAAACCATTTGTTTCGCATGGATTCGAAGATCAGCCGTCTTTTCGAATTTATTTGAAGCTAAATCATCTGTTTCGCATGGATGTGAAGCTAACTCGTTTTTTTCGCCTGTATTTGAAGATAAATCATGTATATCACAAGTATTTGAAGCTAAACCATTCGCATCGCATGGATTTGGAGCAAAGCCTTCAACTTCGCATTGACTTGAAGATAAATTATGTGTTTCGCTTGGATTTGAAGCTAACTCGTTTCTTTCGCATGCAGTGAAGCTAAATCATGTATATCACAAGTATTTGAAGCTAAACCATTTGTTTCTCATGTATTTGAAGCTAAGCGTTCCTTTTCGCATTGATTTGAAGCTAACTCGATTGTTTCGCCTGCATTTGCATCTATATCACATTTATCTCAATTATCTGATGATAAATCATATGTTTCTCATGTATTTGAACATAAGCCTTGTACTTCGCATTGATTTGAAGCTAAATCATGTGTTTCGCATGGATTTGAAGCTAACTCTTTTGTTTCGCCTGAATTTGGACATAAATCATGTATATCACAAGTATCTGAAGCTCAACCGTTTGATTCGCATGGATTTGAAGCTACCCTTCTACTTCGCATTGATTTGCAGCTAATCAAGTGTTTCGCTGGGATTTGAAGCAAACTTGTTGTTTCGCATGCTGTTGTAGCTAAATCATGTTTATCACAAGTATCTGAATCTAAACCGTTTGATTCGCATGGATTTGAAGCTAAGCCTTCCAATTCGCATTGATTTGATGATAAATCATGTGTTTCGCTTGGATTTGAAGCTAACTCGTTTGTTTCGCATGCAGTTGAGGCTTAATCATGTATATCACAAGTATTTGTTGCTAAACCATTCGCATCGCATGGATTTGAAGCAAAGCCTTCAACTTCGCATTGGACTTGAAGATAAATCATGTGTTTCGCTTGGATTTGAAGCTAACTCGTTTCTTTCGCATGCAGTTGAAGCTAAATATGTATATCACAAGTATTTGAAGCTATACCTTTTGTTTCGCATGAATTTGAAGCTAAGCCTTCTACTTCGCATTGATTTGAAGCTAAATCATATGTTTCGCATGGATTTGAAGCTAACTCGTTTGTTTCGCATGCAGTTGAAGCTAAATCATGTTTATCAAAAGTATTTGAAGCTAAAGCATTTGTTTCGCATGGATTTGAAGCTAAGCCTTCTACTTGACATCGATTTGAATTTAAATCATGTGTTTCTCTTGGATTTGAAGCTAACATGTTTGTTTCGCAAGCAGTTGAAGCTAGATCATGTTTATCACAAGTATCTGAATCTAAACCATCTGTTTCGCAGAATATGAATCTATGAATCTAAACCATGTGTTTCGCATGAATTTGAAGCCAAATGATGTGTTTCGCATGGATTTGAAGCTAACTCTTTTGTTTCGCCTGCATTTGAAGATAAATCATGTATATCACGAGTATTTGAAGCTAACACGTTTGTTTCGCATGCAGTTGAAGCTAAATCATGTATATCACAAGTATTTGATCTAAACCATATGTTTCTCATGAATTTGAAGCTAAGCCTTCCACTTCGCACTGATTTGAACCTAAATAATGTGTTTCGCATGGATTTGAAGATAAAGCGTTTGTTTCGCATGCAATTGAAGCTATATCACTTACATCGCAATTATCTGAAGATAAATCATTTGTTTCTCATGTATTTGAAGCTAAGCCGTCTATTTCGCACTGATTTGAAGCTAAATCATAAGTTTCGCATGGATTTGAAGCTAACTCGTTTTTTCGCCTGTATTTGAAGATAAATCATGTATATCACAAGTATTTGTTGCTAAACCATTCGCATCGCATGGATTTGAAGCAAAGCCTTCAACTTCGCATTGACTTGAAGATAAATCATGTGTTTCGCTTGGATTTGAAGCTAACTCGTTTCTTCGCATGCAGTTGAAGCTAAATTATGTATATCACAAGTATTTGAAGCTAAACCATTTTGTTTTCGCATGAATTTGAAGCTAAGCCTTCTACTTCGCATTGATTTGAAGCTAAATCATATGTTTCGCATGGATTTGAAGCTAACTCGTTTGTTTTCGCATGCAGTTGAAGCTAAATCATCGTTTATCAAAAGTATTTGAAGCTAAAGCATTTGTATCGCATGGATTTGAAGCTAAGCCTTCTACTTGACATCGATTTGAATTTAAATCATGTGTTTTCTCTGATTTGAAGCTAACATGTTTGTTTCGCAAGCAGTTGAAGCTAGATCATGTTTATCACAAGTATCTGAATCTAAACCATCTGTTTTGCAAGAATATGAATCTATGATCTAAACCATGTGTTTCGCATGAATTTGAAGCCAAATGATGTGTTTCGCATGGATTTGAAGCTAACTCTTTTGTTTCGCCTGCATTGAAGATAAATCATGTATATCACGAGTATTTGAAGCTAACACGTTTGTTTCGCATGCAGTTGAAGCTAAATCATGTATATCACAAGTATTTGAATCTAAACCATATGTTTCTCATGAATTTGAAGCTAAGCCTTCCACTTCGCATTGATTTGAACCTAAATAATGTGTTTCGCATGGATTTGAAGATAAGCGTTTGTTTCGCATGCAATTGAAGCTATATCACTTACATCGCAATTATCTGAAGATAAATCATTTGTTTCTCATGTATTTGAAGCTAAGCCGTCTATTTCGCACTGATTTGAAGCTAAATCATAAGTTTCGCATGGATTTGAAGCTAACTCGTTTTTTCGCCTGTATTTGAAGATAATTCATGTATATCTCAGTATTTGAAGCTAAACCATTCGCTTCGCATGGATTTGAAGCAAAGCCTTCAACTTCGCATTGACTTGAAGATAAATCATGTGTTTCGCTTGGATTTGAAGCTAACTCGTTTCTTTCGCATGCAGTTGAAGCTAAATTATGTATATCACAAGTATTTGAGCTAAACCATTTTGTTTCGCATGAATTTGAAGCTAAGCCTTCTACTTCGCATTGATTTGAAGCTAATCATATGTTTTCGCATGGAT
Source organism: Megalopta genalis (assembly GCF_051020955.1). Lineage (NCBI taxonomy): Eukaryota > Metazoa > Arthropoda > Insecta > Hymenoptera > Halictidae > Megalopta > Megalopta genalis. Next base: position 35,136 of record NW_027478054.1, read on the forward strand.
TTGAAGCTAACTCGTTTGTTCGCATGCAGTTGAAGCTAAATCATGTTTATCAAAAGTATTTGAAGCTAAAGCATTTGTTTCGCAATGGATTTGAAGCTAAGCCTTCTACTTGACATTGATTTGAATTTCAATCATGTGTTTCTCTTGGATTGAAGCTACCATGTTTGTTCGCAAGCAGTTGAAGCTAGATCATGTTTATCACAAGTATCTGAATCTAACCATCTGTTTCGCAAGAATATGAATCTATGAATCTAAACCATGTGTTTCGCATGAATTTGAAGCCAAATGATGTGTTTCGCATGGATTTGAAGCTAACTCTTTTGTTTCGCCTGCTTTGAAGATAAATCATGTATATCACGAGTATTTGGAAGCTAACACGTTTGTTTCGCATGCAGTTGAAGCTAAATCATGTATATCACAAGTATTTGATGCTAAACCATTTGTTCGCATGGATTTGAAGATAAGCCTCCTACTTCGCATTAATTTGAAGCTAACTGGATTGATTCGACTGCATTTGAATCTATATCACTTATATCGCAATTATCTGAAGATAAATCATTTGTTTCTCATGTATTTGAAGCTAAGCCGTCTATTTCGCATTTATTTGATGCTAAATCATATGTTTCGCATGGATGTGAAGCTAACTCGTTTTTTTTTGCCTGTATTTGAAGATAAATCATGTATATCACAAGTATTTTAAGCTAATCCATTTGTTTCGCATGGATTTGAAGATAAGCCTCCTACTTCGCATTAATTTGAAGCTAACTGGATTGATTCGA